>NC_091175.1:34992932-35062932 GCF_040958095.1 Procambarus clarkii
TTAAACATACATCATGTTATTTTCTTCTGCCCAGTTAAAAACTTTATTAACATCTGCATGCAGTTTTTCAATTTCTTCAGGAGAGGTAATTTTCATGGTTTGTCATAGAGGTCAAGTAACTGTGAGAGTCATGATCTTCCCGCTCTAAAATCTATCATGTACTATCAGCTATTGGGTTTGCCAAAATTATCAGGGTAGGTTAGGTTTGGTCATATTTCTACATTAGTTTTAACTCAAATTCTTCCTTTGCAAAGTCACTTTATTATTAATCCATTTTTCTGGGAGAGCTTTCTTTGGGGACACACTGGGCTGCTCTCCTGGAACTTTTAAAACTTTTTGACCTATGTATTTAAAAGCAGTTCTAAAGTTAGAAAGTGTAGTATAGGCCCCTCGCACAATGTTCTTAATATGATCCTCAGGTTATAGTTTTCTATCTAAAACCACCCCTAGATCTCTTTCGTGATCAGAATTCTTTATAGATCTCTGTGGCTCGATCATAGAAACTGAGTAAATTCGTTACACTGGACCTTCCAGATTGAATACCATGCTGACAGTCTGATATATCATTCAGTACGTCTGCATCTGAAATTGAGCAATACCGGATGTATTATTTGGTTTTATAAATTTTATACTTATAATCTTACCTTATTTCAGAGACCACGAGTAATCTGGGCTTTGAACTCAACAGAAAATCCTTCCGTAGACCTGCTTCTTTGCTACGTAATAGACAAAATTTAGTAAGTACTGATTCATTATGTGTTTGTTTATTTATTTATTTTTTCTTTATATACAAGAAGGTACACTGGGGGAGAGTACAGAGACTTGAAGTTATACATTCTTGTAAAGCAACTAGCACTCATAGCGTTTCGGGCAGATCTAAGTATAGACCAAGGTACTTACCATCTTTTTTATTTCTGATGTTAACATTGTCTAACTGTAGATGAATTGCATTTGTTGATTTGCTCCCAAGTAAGATGTTGTAGGTCCTTTCTATGTTTAGTGTGAGTTTGTTGGTTGACATTCATAAGTGGATTTTTTTTTAATTTATTGTTTACATCATTATTTAGTATGATTGGGTTGGAGTCTGAGTAGATGAGGATAGTATCATCAGTATCTCATATCTCAGTGATTTTGTCGTAATGGTCAAGTAGCTGTATTGTACAAGTAGAGGACATGAGAGATTGCTGTGAGAGATATTTCCATATCTTCCTGCTCTAAATCCATGTTGGCCTGGATTTTGGAGGTCATTGGTCTCCATAAAACTATTAACCTGACTCCTGATCACTCTCAAATGATTTTATTATATGGGATGTTAGTGGTCTATAATTCTTTGCCAATGCTTTGCTACCTCCCTTGTGTAGAGGAGTTATGTCTGCTGCTTTAAGAGCCTCTGGTATCTCCCCCGTGTCAAAGCTCTTCCTCCACACTATACTGAGTGCCTGTGCTACTGGCACTTTGCATTTCTTTATAAATATTGAATTCCATGAGTCTGGACCCGGGGCTGAATGCATGGCCATATTGTCAATTTATCTTTCAAAATCTGTCACACTCGTGTTGATATCAGTTATATTTACAGGGGTTTGGATATCACCCATAAAGAAGTTGTCCTGATCCTCCACTTTCATGCTTTGTATCGGGGTGCTAAACATGTCCTCACACTGCTTCTTTAGGATTTCACTAATTTCTTTGTCATCCTCAGTATATGAACCTTTACTAGTACGAATAGGTCCAATACAATCCAGTGGTTTTTGCTTTTCCTTGTGTAGGATTTTTATTACCTAGAACATTTTCCCATTGAATGTTTGTAAGTTCCCTGTTTATTCGTCCAGTTCTGGTAGTAGTGCAGTTGTTGTGTGGTGTAGTACTTGTGTGCTTTTAATGACTTGTATTCCAGTCTTGTGGGTATCTCGTTTCCCCTCCGGGCCAACTGCTTTGTTCTTACCTAGCATTTTGCTTTGTTTGGGTATGAATGTTTGTGTGCCTTCATTGTATATTTTGCAAAATTTGCCATATATCTCATTATTTACTCCTCTGCCTAGCAACAAGTCTGTCTAATTATGCTCATTAACTATTTTTCAAAGTTTCCCATAGTATCCTTTATTGAAATCGAGTTCATCAACCGTTTCAATGTTTTTATTTTCTTCTAGATTATATCTTAAAGTATATTTAAATGTTATTGTTATTATTGTTATTAAATGTTATTGTGACATTGCATTGCAATTGAGCTATGTTGTTTACCATACTGTTCATTTCGTGAGTATAAGTATAGATGCCACACTTGTGACAGGTAAAACCATGCCTTTTTTTGAAAAACAGCACCGTCTGTTGCACGTAAGAGCAACCCATGCTATATTATTTTGCGATATTATTTCAATATTTCCGATTGCATTGATAATTTGAATTTTCATAGATTTCAATTTATTTTCATTTCAACTTAATAATTTTGTGGGACATTGCATTGGAATTGAGCTGTGTTGTTTACCATACTGTTCATTTCGTTAGTATAGTTTATTTTTTTATTATTTCATTTAATTTTTTTAGCTGTTCTTATTTTTCAGTGATGGGAATATAAGATCATTTGATGTTCCCAATTTTCTGATGGAAGCATCAGATCATTATGGAATGCATTGGATGAGGTAGTTTGGAATGGTGGGGAGGTCGAGAGGGGGGATGGTGGGGAAGACGAGGGGACAGAGGAGAGGGTAATGGTGGGGAGGACGAGGAGACTGGGGAGTTGAGGATGGTGGGGACAAGGGAATGGAGAATGCTGGGGAGGACAAAGGGACAGGTGAATGGGAGATGTGGGGGAGGAAGAGGGGACAGGGGCGGGGGAAATGGTAAGGAGGACGATGGGACGGGGAAGTGGGAATAGTGGGGAGGAAGTGGGAAGGACGAGAGGACTGTGGAATGGGGAATAGTGGGAAGGACGAGGGGACGGAGGAAGACAGGAGAACAGGGGAACACCTCAATAAACGCCAACAATGTTATTACTCTGTGGCTTCTTGTCTCCTGACAAAGTGAATTATAATTATATATATCAATTAATTCTTGTAAATTTCCAGAAGCCTGTATCAACACCCACACTAATGCAACTGAAAGAGATGTTGAGACAAGTATTGCTGATATGATGAAGAACGCCCCAAACAAACTCTGTGGAAACAGATACAAGGTAAAGTTGGCCAATTTGCTGTAGTCTAATTCAATCTCTTTTTAGTAATCTTTGAGAACATTTATGCTATGAATAAGATAAAATAATGTATCTGATTTTGACTAAATATGTAGATATATTTAATTTTCTGAGCACTAATAATGAAAGAAAACCAAAATAAGAGCCAAAATATAAAAATATATATATATATATATATATATATATATATATATATATATATATATATATATATATATATATATATATATATATATATATATATATATATATATATATATATTATTAAATATGACCGAAAAAGTAAGATTAATAATTCTAACACGAATTTTCTCAATCTTTCGTACATTACGCTTCACTGTTGGAGGTAAATCAAAAATCACTTCTCCAAAATTCATTTTTATTTCTAGTCTGACGCGACACGGGCGCGTTTCGTAAAACTTATTACATTTTCAAAGACTTCACAAATACACAACTGATTAGAACTAACGTATCTCTGCTATTATATCTACATTTGAGTGAGGTGGGAGGGATGAAGTGGCATATAATGATGTGGCATTAGGGGATATTAATAGGGTATTAAAAGTATCAACACAAGACAGAACAGAAACAATGGGTATTGAATAGAAGTGTTTGTAGAAAGCCTATTGGTCCATATTTCTTGATGCTTCTATATTGGAGCGGAGTCTTGAGGTGGGTAGAATATAGTTGTGCAATAATTGGCTGTTGATTGCTGGTGTTGACTTCTTGATGTGTAGTGCCTCGCAAACGTCAAGCCGCCTGCTATCGCTGTATCTATCGATGATTTCTGTGTTGTATCTATCATCGATAGATACAGCGATAGCAGGCGGCTTGACGTTTGCGAGGCACTACACATCAAGAAGTCAACACCAGCAATCAACAGCCAATTATTGCACAACTATATTCTACCCACCTCAAGACTCCGCTCCAATATAGAAGCATCAAGAAATATGGACCAATAGGCTTTCTACAAACACTTCTATTCAATACCCATTGTTTCTGTTCTGTCTTGTGTTGATACTTTTAATACCCTATTAATATCCCCTAATGCCACATCATTATATGCCACTTCATCCCTCCCACCTCACTCAAATGTAGATATAATAGCAGAGATACGTTAGTTCTAATCAGTTGTGTATTTGTGAAGTCTTTGAAAATGTAATAAGTTTTACGAAACGCGCCCGTGTCGCGTCAGACTAGAAATAAAAATGAATTTTGGAGAAGTGATTTTTGATTTACCTCCAACAGTGAAGCGTAATGTACGAAAGATTGAGAAAATTCGTGTTAGAATTATTAATCTTACTTTTTCGGTCATATTTAATAATATATGTCTACAGGAAAGACTGCTACCAAAATATACTAATATATATATATATATATATATATATATATATATATATATATATATATATATATATATATATATATATATATATATATATATATATATATATATATATATATATATATATATATTAATTCTTGTAAATTTCTTGTAATATATATATATATTAATTAATTCTATATATATTAATTAATATATATATATATTAATTAATATATATATATATTAATTAATTATTAATTCTTGTATATATATATTAATTAATATATATATATATTAATTAATATATATAGAATTAATTAATATATATATATATTACAAGAAATTTACAAGAATTAATATATATATATATATATATATATATATATATATATATATATATATATATATATATATATATATATATATATATATATATATATATACATATATATATACATATATATATATATATATATATATATATATATATATATATATATATATATATACATATATATATACATATATATATATATATATATATATATATATATATATATATATATATATATATATATATATATATATATATATATATATATATATATATATGCGAACAAGCCTGAATGGTCCCCAGGACAATATGCAACTGAAAACTCACACCCCAGAAGTGACTCGAACCCATACTCCCAGATGCCACGCAACTGGTATGTACAAGACGCCTTAATCCACTTGACCATCACGACCGGACATAATGAGGTGATAGCCGAGGCTATTTGAACCACCCCACCGCCGGCACTCGGATAGTAATCTTGGGCATAGCATTTTACCAAATCACCTCATTCTTTGGGGCACACGTGAGGAACACAAATGCGAACAAGCCTGAATTGTCCCCAGGACAATATGCAACTGAAAACTCACACCCCAGAAGTGACTCGAACCCATACTCCCAGATGCCACGCAACTGGTATGTACAAGACGCCTTAATCCACTTGACCATCACGACCGGACATAATGAGGTGATAGCCGAGGCTATTTGAACCACCCCACCGCCGGCACTCGGATAGTAATCTTGGGCATAGCATTTTACCAAATCACCTCATTCTTTGGGGCACACGTGAGGAACACAAATGCGAACAAGCCTGAATGGTCCCCAGGACAATATGCAACTGAAAACTCACACCCCAGAAGTGACTCGAACCCATACTCCCAGATGCCACGCAACTGGTATGTACAAGACGCCTTAATCCACTTGACCATCACGACCGGACATAATGAGGTGATAGCCGAGGCTATTTGAACCACCCCACCGCCGGCACTCGGATAGTAATCTTGGGCATAGCATTTTACCAAATCACCTCATTCTTTGGGGCACACGTGAGGAACACAAATGCGAACAAGCCTGAATGGTCCCCAGGACAATATGCAACTGAAAACTCACACCCCAGAAGTGACTCGAACCCATACTCCCAGATGCCACGCAACTGGTATGTACAAGACGCCTTAATCCACTTGACCATCACGACCGGACATAATGAGGTGATAGCCGAGGCTATTTGAACCACCCCACCGCCGGCACTCGGATAGTAATCTTGGGCATAGCATTTTACCAAATCACCTCATTCTTTGGGGCACACGTGAGGAACACAAATGCGAACAAGCCTGAATGGTCCCCAGGACAATATGCAACTGAAAACTCACACCCCAGAAGTGACTCGAACCCATACTCCCAGATGCCACGCAACTGGTATGTACAAGACGCCTTAATCCACTTGACCATCACGACCGGACATAATGAGGTGATAGCCGAGGCTATTTGAACCACCCCACCGCCGGCACTCGGATAGTAATCTTGGGCATAGCATTTTACCAAATCACCTCATTCTTTGGGGCACACGTGAGGAACACAAATGCGAACAAGCCTGAATGGTCCCCAGGACAATATGCAACTGAAAACTCACACCCCAGAAGTGACTCGAACCCATACTCCCAGATGCCACGCAACTGGTATGTACAAGACGCCTTAATCCACTTGACCATCACGACCGGACATAATGAGGTGATAGCCGAGGCTATTTGAACCACCCCACCGCCGGCACTCGGATAGTAATCTTGGGCATAGCATTTGTGTTCCTCACGTGTGCCCCAAAGAATGAGGTGATTTGGTAAAATGCTATGCCCAAGATTACTATCCGAGTGCCGGCGGTGGGGTGGTTCAAATAGCCTCGGCTATCACCTCATTATGTCCGGTCGTGATGGTCAAGTGGATTAAGGCGTCTTGTACATACCAGTTGCGTGGCATCTGGGAGTATGGGTTCGAGTCACTTCTGGGGTGTGAGTTTTCAGTTGCATATTGTCCTGGGGACCATTCAGGCTTGTTCGCATTTGTGTTCCTCACGTGTGCCCCAAAGAATGAGGTGATTTGGTAAAATGCTATGCCCAAGATTACTATCCGAGTGCCGGCGGTGGGGTGGTTCAAATAGCCTCGGCTATCACCTCATTATGTCCGGTCGTGATGGTCAAGTGGATTAAGGCGTCTGGTACATACCAGTTGCGTGGCATCTGGGAGTATGGGTTCGAGTCACTTCTGGGGTGTGAGTTTTCAGTTGCATATTGTCCTGGGGACCATTCAGGCTTGTTCGCATTTGTGTTCCTCACGTGTGCCCCAAAGAATGAGGTGATTTGGTAAAATGCTATGCCCAAGATTACTATCCGAGTGCCGGCGGTGGGGTGGTTCAAATAGCCTCGGCTATCACCTCATTATGTCCGGTCGTGATGGTCAAGTGGATTAAGGCGTCTTGTACATACCAGTTGCGTGGCATCTGGGAGTATGGGTTCGAGTCACTTCTGGGGTGTGAGTTTTCAGTTGCATATTGTCCTGGGGACCATTCAGGCTTGTTCGCATTTGTGTTCCTCACGTGTGCCCCAAAGAATGAGGTGATTTGGTAAAATGCTATGCCCAAGATTACTATCCGAGTGCCGGCGGTGGGGTGGTTCAAATAGCCTCGGCTATCACCTCATTATGTCCGGTCGTGATGGTCAAGTGGATTAAGGCGTCTTGTACATACCAGTTGCGTGGCATCTGGGAGTATGGGTTCGAGTCACTTCTGGGGTGTGAGTTTTCAGTTGCATATTGTCCTGGGGACCATTCAGGCTTGTTCGCATTTGTGTTCCTCACGTTTGCCCCAAAGAATGAGGTGATTTGGTAAAATGCTATGCCCAAGATTACTATCCGAGTGCCGGCGGTGGGGTGGTTCAAATAGCCTCGGCTATCACCTCATTATGTCCGGTCGTGATGGTCAAGTGGATTAAGGCGTCTTGTACATACCAGTTGCGTGGCATCTGGGAGTATGGGTTCGAGTCACTTCTGGGGTGTGAGTTTTCAGTTATATATATATATATATATATATATATATATATATATATATATATATATATATATATATATATATATATATATATATATATATATATAGGGGAAGGGAGTACCACCTCTAGCTGGAAGAAGGGGGACCCACAGCCTCGGAGTAAACCACGCATAACGCATTAGAGGGAATGTTTAGATCCCCTCCAATACAGTTTCTGTGTGCTTTTCTCCTACCACCCCCTTCCTTGAATATTTTTTGTGCTTTATTATGCATTTGATGGTTACAAGATATACATGGGTTGATACAAAAATAATAATGCAAAAAGGTGCTTAAAGGTTATGGATCTCTTGAAGAACACAACAATGGGAAACATTGATGAATGTCACAGACGGGTTCGATCATTGTTGCAAGTCAAACACTTCTTCGAATTCCTCTGAAGTTGGACTAGTGCCCAAGACGCAACAGGCATTTCCCCTCTGAATCGCAACACTGAGGCGCTGGAACAAGAAACTTTTTGCTCTCTGGTCTTTTGTAGCGCTGATCAATTTGTCCCCCAATTCCTTCAGGAACTTCAATGCACATTTTCCCCACGAACCAAGGGTCTCCGAGCCGATCGGAACAAAGCTGTAGCAGTGTGCTAGACCTCTGTATTTAATAATTTTCTGCGATTCCCTGAAAGAAGCAGCACCACCGCTTTCACGTGTGCTGTAGTGGAGGTAGGTACTGGCCAGTGTGGCAGTGCACGTGTAGTCCCATACCACTTGCTTACCATCCTTCCAAGGTAGCAAGGTGACCCCATCAGGGCGCTTCTGAGGGTCGTTAGGTCTGGATAAGTGTGGTTCTCTTTGTGCCGGGCAGCGGGCTGTGGCGAGGCTCCTCTTGATGATGTCGTTGACTTCTTCATGTCTTGCAATTTTACCCTGTGATTTACGACATACCAGACCATGACGACCATATTGGTCTGCCATCGCAGTTCCGCAGATGCACCTATGTTCGGTGAGGATGGGGGCGGCAAGGCGAAGGGCAACTCCAATGCGGAGAGCGTCATGACTGAGGCGAGTTCCCAGGGCTGCATTGGGCACAGCAAATAAAAAATCCCCGGCGTGGGGTGCTGTTACCGCTAGGAGGCGGGCTTTGTTTTCAGCATCAGCGTTGTCAATCATTGCTGTGACAGTCTTTTCCATTATGGGGCTATCCCAGTGGGCCTGCTTGTGGTCTTTTGGGACTTGTGGTCGGGGTTGAGGGTGTGCAATGGTGTCCCATTGTCTGGCTGCTTCGATGAACGTTTGATCATGAGTTCCCGCTGTCTCTCTCATACGCTCTGGTAGGATCTGCCCTACCAATTCGTTGGCTGCTGTACATGAGGATAAGAATGCTGGAAGTGCTACCTCAGTTGCCTTTCGTATGCCTATCCCTCCAAATCTCACTGGTAGTGTTGCTTGGTCCCACTGACTGTCATCTAAATCTAGGTTGAGCGCCTTCCTGAATATTGACCTGAGGAGCTCATCATATTGATTTAGAAGTGGGTTGCCAAAAGTTGGTGCACACCTTAAGAAGTATGTTAGCCTGGGCAGGGTAAGGCACTTTGTGAGAAGGTAGAGGGCATCGTGGGAGTCCAAGTCCCCAATTCTCTCTTCCATCCTCTTTAGGTCTCTAAACTTTTCGTCAAGGACTGCAGCAATGGCATTGTGGCCCAGAGGTGCTCCGAGTAGTGTGCTGTCGGTAGGTTTAACGACTGAGGCTTCTGGTAGAACTGATTTCACTGCTCTAATGATTACTTCACTAGATGCAATAATTTCGCACTTGGAGGGGCTAAGAACGAGACCCATGGACTCCCCCCGTGTCTTCACCAGCTGTAAGTCTTCTAGCAGGGAATCTTGTGTGCCTGCCAGAGTGCCATCATCCAGGAACCAGATGTTGAGCTCGCTGGACAGTCTGGTTGTAATTTCTCGAACCGCTATGCAAAAGAGGAACGGTGCAAGTGGGTCACCCTGTTGAATTCCCTCTGCTGAGGTGACTTCATGTTTGCCAAACAGGAGGGTTGAGTCTTTGCTGTAGCCTGCTGACACAAACGGGAGAATGCTTGGGCAATGTTCCTGGACTGCAGTGAGGATTGCTTCCCTTTTGACCGAGTTGAAAGCGTTTTTAAAATCTAATTTTACTACTGCCTGGTCTTCAGTAAGAGAGCTAATGTAGGCTCGTGCAGCATGAGCTGCTGCTTCACAGCCTTGGGGGACTCCAAACCCCAGCTGGTTGGGTTGCAGCATGGTGGCTGCTTCCGTTCGGATACTTCTGACAGCAGCCCTTGCAACTAGGCGGCGAAGGGTATTACCAACGGCAATGGGTCTGATTCCTCCCCCCTTCTTTTTGAGGGCACATAGGGATGCACCAAAGAAGAATGGTTTGATTTCATCAGGGATTAACCCGGCGAGGCAGTTGTTGACAAACGTTGTGATTTCTGTCAGGAGCGCTTCTGCAGCTGGGCCAAGAACAGGGTTCACCATTTCCTTCACATGTTGAGGTCTTACCCCTGTGTAGCCTCCTGAGGAGCCCGGGGGAAATGAAACGATAGCTTTATAAACCTCTGACTCCCGGAGGACGAGAGGTTCCTGATTAGGGGCGAGCCTGACCTGTGGGGGAGGTCCACCTACGGCCCTGACGGGGTGTTTTTCTCTCAGTGCTTGGGCTGTGGTTTCATCCCTGGGCAAAATTTTGTCCTCACTTGTGATTAACCTGAGTGCCCCGACTGTATTGCCCTCTTCAATTTTCTTGCTGACTTGGGTACCTAATTTTCTGTTGTCGCTGATTGTCGTACTTGGTCTGCCTCGGCGGTGTTTGGTGTGTTTGGGGAGGCGGACTAGGTTGTCAGCCCTAGGAAAATCCCTAATTGCTCTATTGACGGATGAGGCCAGTGTCTTGCCTCCTCTGTCTGGTACACCTAAGCATGCATTGCCAAAAAGTAACAGATTGTGCCAGGCATTGATGGTATCAGGTGCAACAAGGTTATTTGACCCTCTGTTGACTTTTGCGATGAGGTCCGTGTATTTCCCTGCAGCAAAAGGGCGAGAGGCCTTTGGGATGTGGGTGAGTGTCCTGGTTGACGTTGCTTTAATTGCCTCGCATTTGTGTTCCTCACGTGTGCCCCAAAGAATGAGGTGATTTGGTAAAATGCTATGCCCAAGATTACTATCCGAGTGCCGGCGGTGGGGTGGTTCAAATAGCCTCGGCTATCACCTCATTATGTCCGGTCGTGATGGTCAAGTGGATTAAGGCATCTTGTACATACCAGTTGCGTGGCTCCTGGGAGTATGGGTTCGAGTCACTTCTGGGGTGTGAGTTTTCAGTTGCATATTGTCCTGGGGACCATTCAGGCTTGTTCGCATTTGTGTTCCTCACGTGTGCCCCAAAGAATGAGGTGATTTGGTAAAATGCTATCCCCAAGATTACTATCCGAGTGCCGGCGGTGGGGTGGTTCAAATAGCCTCGGCTATCACCTCATTATGTCCGGTCGTGATGGTCAAGTGGATTAAGGCATCTTGTACATACCAGTTGCGTGGCTCCTGGGAGTATGGGTTCGAGTCACTTCTGGGGTGTGAGTTTTCAGTTGCATATTGTCCTGGGGACCATTCAGGCTTGTTCGCATTTGTGTTCCTCACGTGTGCCCCAAAGAATGAGGTGATTTGGTAAAATGCTATGCCCAAGATTACTATCCGAGTGCCGGCGGTGGGGTGGTTCAAATAGCCTCGGCTATCACCTCATTATGTCCGGTCGTGATGGTCAAGTGGATTAAGGCATCTTGTACATACCAGTTGCGTGGCTCCTGGGAGTATGGGTTCGAGTCACTTCTGGGGTGTGAGTTTTCAGTTGCATATTGTCCTGGGGACCATTCAGGCTTGTTCGCATTTGTGTTCCTCACGTGTGCCCCAAAGAATGAGGTGATTTGGTAAAATGCTATGCCCAAGATTACTATCCGAGTGCCGGCGGTGGGGTGGTTCAAATAGCCTCGGCTATCACCTCATTATGTCCGGTCGTGATGGTCAAGTGGATTAAGGCATCTTGTACATACCAGTTGCGTGGCTCCTGGGAGTATGGGTTCGAGTCACTTCTGGGGTGTGAGTTTTCAGTTGCATATTGTCCTGGGGACCATTCAGGCTTGTTCGCATATATATATATATATATATATATATATATATATATATATATATATATATATATATATATATATATATATATATATATATATATTTTTTTTTTTTTTTTAATAGGAAGGGAGTACCACCTCTAGCTGGAAGAAGGGGGACCCATAGCCTCGGAGGAAACCACGCATAACGCATTAGAGGGAATGTTTAGATCCCCTCCAATACAGTTTCTGTGTGCTTTTCTCCTACCACCCCCTTCCTTGAATATTTTTTGTGCTTTATTATGCATTTGATGGTTACAAGATATACATAGGTTGATACAAAAATAATAATGCAAAAAGGTGCTTAAAGGTTATGGATCTCTTGAAGAACACAACAATGGGAAACATTGATGAATGTCACAGACGGGTTCGATCATTGTTGCAAGTCAAACACTTCTTCGAATTCCTCTGAAGTTGGACTAGTGCCCAAGACGCAACAGGCATTTCCCCTCTGAATCGCAACACTGAGGCGCTGGAACAAGAAACTTTTTGCTCTCTGGTCTTTTGTAGCGCTGATCAATTTGTCCCCCAATTCCTTCAGGAACTTCAATGCACATTTTCCCCACGAACCGAGGGTCTCCGAGCCGATCGGAATATATATATATATATATATATATATAATATATAATAATAATAATATATATAGAAATAAATGGATATATCACAATTGGGACAAAAACAGGAGTCACTACGGCTCACAATAGCCCATACTATGATAAATTTTGTTATAGTAGTCGATTGTGAGATAACATCAACATTCTATTGATAGAAAATATCTCAACACAAACAACCTCTCACATCTTCACAAATGTATCAGTAGAACAAGAATGAGATTCTGTTGGTGCAACAGTTAAGAACATAAAAAGGTGACTGCAGAAGGCCTATTGGCCCATACAAGGCAATTGCTATTTATAGCCACCCAATCCCACTCATATACATGTCCATCCCACTCTTGAAACAATTGAAGAACCCCACCTCCACCACAGTAGGCGGTAATTGGTTCTACAAATCAACAACTCTCCTACCGAACCAGTATTCGGTAACATGTCTATTATAAATCTAATCTTATCCAATTTATACTCATTGTTTCGTGTTATGTCTTGTGTTGATACTTTTAATACTCCTTTTAATACCCCCTATTAGAAAGTCGTTCCATCACTTTCTAGTGTGAGGTTCAGGCAACATATTTCAACCAAGTTTTTGTGACTCCTCGTTTGCGTGTGTTGATACTTTTAATACTCTATTAATATCCCCTTTGCTATGTCCATTAGCCCACTTGCACATCCCTATCATGTCAACCCAAATTCTTCGCCTTTACATATAATGTAATTTAAGCTTCGTCAATGTTTTTTACTATGGCAGATTTCTAATTTGCGAGATTAACTTCGTCATCCTACGCTGGAAAAGTTCTAGTAAATTAATATCCATTCCATAGTATGTTGATACGATCTGAACTGCATAATCTACAGGGGGGCCTAACAGTAGTAATGTATAGTGAAGAACAACACCAGGTTCCTTATTACTAAGGCTACGATTAATTAATCCTAGTGTCCTATTTTACTTTTTACTAATATTTTTGTATTGATTTTTTGGTTTTAAATTCTTGCTAATTATATCTCTTATATCCCCCTGATCTCTTTCGCAACCCGCCTGCGCAATCGCAACGAATACCAGAAAATTTAATAATTGTATACAATTGGGACAAAAACAGTACAGGATAATCTAAATGGAACACGGTATGGATGAAAAAAGTAGCACTAGGTGATTTATTAATGACTGTTCGAGCAACAAATCCCATTGTCATATTTACATTAATTTGCAGCAGCCATTTCCAGACTTGGCTACAGGTGATGCTGGGAGGTAATGGACCCAATAGTTTATGAATGTCATTAATTGTTTCATAAATGTCATGAAAGGTAATGAATCTATCGAACAAAGGCTCCGCTATAACATTTGTTAAGAACATAAGAATGAAGGTAAATGTTGAAGGCCTATTGGCCCATACAACGCAGATCCTTTTTATGACAAACCATATGGAGCAGCAGGAAGGAGAAGTTAAAGGGAAAACTTATGGTTAAATAATTCTTCCATATATTCCAACCTGTTTCTCCTTAACTCCTGCTCCACCTGTTTCTTGAGGTTCTTCAACATAACATATCGATGCAAGGACGTATTTCTGCGCCTGAGTTTGGAATATTTGGCGGTGGAGAGCTTCAGAATAGTATTTTGCTCTCTCATCTGAATCTTGCAGGAAGAGAAGTAACTCTTCTCAAATGGATTAGTCTTTGCCATAGTTACAACAACGGACGAGCGTAAACAAACAGCACGACCAGGAAAGAACTGTGGAAGGAAGTGAGGGTCTGAGTTGGTTTGGCGCCTTATGAGCTAAATCATATCAGGTGAAGTCTGGTGACAAGGAGTTTTTCCCTAGTATTTGAAAAAATGGATATATCACTGAGTCACTACGGCTCACAATAGCCCATACTATGATACATTTTGTTATAGTAGTCGATTGTGAGACAACATCAACATGCTATTGATGGAAAAGATCTCAACACAAACAACCACTCACATCTTCACATATGTATCAGTAGAACAAGAATGAGATTCTGTTGGTGCAACAGTTAAGAACATAAGAAGGTGACTGCAGAAAGCCTATTGGCCCATACAAGGCAACTGCTATTTATAACCACCCAATCCCACTCATATACATGTCCATCCCACTCTTGAAACAATTGAAGGACCCCACCACAGTATGCGGTAATTGGTTCTACAAATCAACAACTCTGTTACCGAACCAGTATTTACCCATTCCTATTATAAATCTAATCTTATCCCATTTATACTCATTGTTTCGTGTTATGCCTTGTGTTGATACTCTTAATACTCCTATTAATATACCCCTATGTTTTGCGGTAATAGGGCCCACAAATCGACAGTCCTGTTACCGCATCTGTATTTACCCAGAACATTCCAATATCTATAGTTATCCAGTTTATATTCATTGTTTTGAGTTTTATTATGCGTTGTGTTATGATCTCAGCCTACAGGAGAAACGAGTCTCCCTCCTTGAGAGTTATTCATCAAGCCTGACCTGATTAGAAGGTCTAGCAAATATTGAGGTGATATCGCATATGTAAAATAGTTGCTTGGATATGTATAACAATTTAAGATTATGGGCAGTAAGTAAGGAAATAGATAAATGACTGGCTAGGAGATGTGAACATTTTGCTGGAGGCGTGAGGCTCGCTTCTGGAGGGGCTTTGACCTCACTTGAGGCCAGACATCGCAGGGGAAAAGCCGCGCTCCGTTGAGCTCCCGTCAGAAGGGAACCCCTAGTGATATATCTCGAAGAGAAGAGAAGTGTGCAGACGTACCAGCTGTGGAATCGAGCTGGGGACGTGTGGTCTCAAGTCGTGGGCGATAATTAGTGAATCTTAAGCCGCCCGGAGGCATTATTGTGGGCCGTGGAAGCGCCGTGACCAGACGCCGTCAGAGGGAGAAGCGCCCTCGACCAGACGATCTGTGGTAAGCACGATATACGCCAGTTCATAGTGATTGCTTGTAGTTGGTCGTGTGCCCAGCGACAGTAGCGATGTTTATTTATAAGTTAGACATGTTTTAATAAGGCAGAAAGCCTGAAATAAGAGAGTGGAGAGGGAGGAACACGGAGCAACGTCCATCCCCTCTGAGCGCTGGCAGACGACTGAGGGAGCCCGGCTCCTGACGGAGGAAGACCCTCCCAGCGAGTGAGGACCGCCGCCAGGCGAGGTGGCGTATGGACCCGCCCAAAACGGGGGAGTCCACTCTCACTGTATGTAGAGGACAGATAGAGATTTGATGCAAACATATTGTGTGATTATTTTTGTTTATGTGTCAAAGGGGAACATTTTATTGGAGTGTCGATGGGTTGCAGGTTTGTCTTTGGGGAAGAAGTTGCTGAGAACTTCGAAGCCAGCACAGATGAAGTAATTGATGAGACTCCAAGGTAGTGAAGGAGAGGACCTCGAGCTGTGAGGAGAAGCAGCAGTGAAGAGGAGTGTCACGTGCTTCTGTAGAGGTGGAGAAGCACCATAGTTGCTCGAGGAAACTTCATGGTGTAGCAGCCAAGAGAGCTGTGGAGGAACCTAGCAGAATGGTGAAGCACCGTAGTTGCTCAAGGAAACTTCATGATAGCAGCCTGGAGGAGCTGCAGAGGATCCTGGTAGTGAAGCCCGGAAGAACCTGAAGAGATCAGGGTAGTGAACTTCCAGAGGTGGAAGGCAAGTTCTGGTGGATTACTTGTAGGGAGTTGATAGTGTCTGGTTGTCATTAGCGTGCAAGACGCAGTGAGAGGTGAGTGACTGTTGGCATTCTTATGTCAAGGAGTGTTTTATACTTAAGTTTAGAGTTGCAGGCGTAGGCTGGATTACCTACAGACGTATGCGTTCTAGGACTGGTAGAGTGATCGATTGATCATTGTTGTGTATCAAGGAACATTTATACTGATACATGTTATTGCATTCACATGCTGATTTTCTTTGTACACATTTATAGATACATATATATATTATCTTGCTGATGGTACAACAGTGTATGTAGACTTGATCAACTTGAGGAGGTTGATAGTATCAGGTGGTGAACCAGGAGATAGGATACCACTTGATAAGCTGATGATAGAGTTCTGATGATGCTGGAGTGCAGCCTGATTGTAATATTATAGAGTATAGGATTCATTATTATTATATGTGTGTATGTATTGTGTATATGCTTCGTCCATTAAATGTATCCCAATTTGCTGGTGTTTGCCCTTGTCCTAGTGAGGCTTCCCAGAAGGTAGTAAAGAAGGAGAGAGAGAGAGAAAGAACCAAGAACCACTGCTGTGGACAGGGTAGAAGGTAATACTAGTAAGTCATAGGGGATTGAGGAGATCATATCTCATAAGGAGAGAGTGGGGAGTCACAGCGGCTCGAGTGGGTGTGTGCACGTGACAACGAGGCTAAGTGTTGGAGCCGCATCCCCTAAACGTGTGACGCTGAGCCCCTCTTCAAGAGCCAGAAGCGCCTAGTGTGACCTCCTAGTGAAGTGTAAGCACTCTACCGAGTTGTGGGTTGGGTTGTCCGTAGAGAAGGATCAACGACGACAACACCAACCAACCCACAGTCTATAATAAATTGGGGGCCTGTGTCCGGGAGAGTGAACTGACACACCCACACCCTGTCCAAGAGTGGATTTGTACACCCTTGCAGAAATAGATAAACTGTGTGACTGCAGGTGTATACTCTCTCTCTTGGGAAGACTCACAGGACAAAGATGGATAAGGTGCAAGCGTTTGTGGAGTCAGGCAAGCCTGAGGACTTAGAAGGTTGCACGAGGGATCAATTGAAACAAATAGCAGAAAAATGTGGCATTAGGTTGAAAACATCTAAAGTAGCTGGGATGAAGGATGAGATCCTGAGGCAGTTAAGAGCCAAAAGTGAAGCGGCAGAGCAAGGAGCCCAAAAAGGAGCTGAAAGTGGAGAGGAGGATGATGGGCAGGATGAAGTGAGATCCCAGGGATCAAGTAGGAGCAGCAAGAGTAGCCGCAGTAGCAGGAGTAGCCGAAATAGGAGCTTTTAGAGATTCCAGTTAGAGCTCCAGATGCAGCAACAACGAGAGGACAAGGAGAGACAGTTCCAGCTGGAAAAGATGAAGTTAGAACTCCAGATGAAAAGGGAAGTAGAAAAAGAGAATACCAGAATAAGAGAACTGGAGTTGGAACAAGAGAAAGAAAAAGAGAAAGCAAGACTAGAGGTCGAAAAAGAAAAAGAGAGAACAAAACAAATGCAGATAGAAGCGAATAGAACCTTGGCTGAGCAAAGGATTGAACATGGGTTGCCAGAGAGCACCACCCAGGTATCACACTCACCAGATGTTAGAGTTAGGGAGAAGGACATTCCCTTGTTTGTTCCCGAAGAGGCAGAGAGCTTCTTCGAGCATTTTGAGAAAGTAGCCAGCATCAAGGAGTGGCCACAGGAGGAATGGGCCCAGCTGGTCCAGTTAAGATTGACCAGGGCAGCCAGGGAGGCATACACCCAATTGTCACTGGAAGAGTGCCAGGATTATGCCACGGTAAAAAGCAGCATATTGCGCTCATTTCAGTTAACCCCAGAAGCTTATAGAAAGCGTTTCAGAGAGATGATCAAAGTTGGAGCATGTACTTTTGCTGAGACAGCAAGAGATCTGGAAAGACGATTCCAGAAATGGATTGAGGCTGCTGGAGTTGGATCTTACGCTGACCTGAAGCAACTGATGGTCATGGAGAAATTCTTGGAGATGATGCATCCCGAAACAAAGTTCAAGATCCAAGAAGCAGAGATAAAGGAGGTGAAAGATGCCGCAGATAGGGCGGATATGATTACCGAAGCATACAAGAGCTTAAGGGAGAACAGAGTGAGAAGCGAGGAGACGCAGCAATAGCAGACCCAATGGAGTCTGGGGAGGAAGAAATTATGAGAGACCCAGAAGAGTCTGGGGTGAGAAGAATTTTAAAAATGGGCAGATAAAAGTAAGTACCCTAAAACTCAGAAGAGTAGGTCGCGCACTTCATCTGAAAGTGAGGATGGAGGGGCTAAGCGAGAAACTAATCGTGATCCAGGAAATCAAGAGTCCAGTAAAGCTCCACAGAGTACAAGTAGTACGTCTGGCCCGAGGAACTCCAATATGAGTGGGCAGAGTCAGAGCTACTCTGGTACATATAGAAGAGACTTTTCCCAGATGAGATGTTACAATTGTAACGGATTGGGTCACGTGATGCGAGATTGTCGGCAGGGCAAGAGAGTTGTGACCCTGGCCATGTGTGACCCCCGAAGTAAATATACTAATGTGTTCCAAGACAAACCACAGAAGGTGAACTTAGTGAACGAGAGGTATAGGCCGTTCATGAGCAAAGGTTGGATCAGTATAGGAGGCCAACCTGAGATAGAAGTTGGTATCTTAAGAGATACCGGAGCTAATCAGAGCTTGATTACGAGAAGCCTGATTGGGAATGATCGACGATTAGCTGGCAGGAGTAAGATGAAAGTATATGGGTTATTGTCTGAGAGTGACATGCCCATTTGTACTGTCCAGCTAAGGTCGGAATATGTGTCGGCGGAGGTGATGTTGAGAGTGTGCCCCAACATACCTGTTCCAGGAGTCCAAGTGATCCTGGGTAATGACTTGTGCGGGACAAGGGTGTTGCCAAGAGTCATAGCGGAGACTGTGCCAGAGAAGTGCCCAGAAGGCCACGGCACGGGTGGGACACCTGAGAGTGTGAACCTGACTGACATCCGAGGGGATGAGTCAGGAGACCGCCAAGCCATTGAGTACCCTGTCTCGGTAGTAAGTGTTACAACCCTGGGTTCTCCAGTGGAAACCAGAGGTCAAAATTGAGCTATTAAACTTTCTGGTAGTACAGTTGAGTGCATCTCGAACGGCAATTGTTTGTATCTTCCCTGCCAGACGTAAGACTATTATTGTTTCTCAAAGAGCATTTAAAGACTGAGCTGGGTGTTGATTATTAAATAATAACATAGGCACCAACTTTGCTTACTAATACTTTCTAATCATTTGTAAAGTAACAATACGTTGCATAGGGGAAGATCTTTAATGTGCTTAGCTGCACGATCAATTAGGCTCCTTCCGGCACCACGACATGAGGGAGGCTAGCTGGTCGCTAGGAGCTTCCTTCTCTGGCTGGCGTTCGTGCGGACGAGACCTACTCTGTGGCTGCACCCCTAATCTCCTCCCTTCTCCTCTTACTTATTTCCCTTACCCTAAGTTCCTGTACCCTTAAGTTAAGTATTATATGGTGTTAAGTGTGCCTACTCTGGTAGTAAATATTGGTGAGACCTGGGGATAGTATTTGCCAGTGTTTTGGGTACCCGTAAGTGTTGTGTTTTGTATTAGGGTACCACATGGTCTCACTACCCTAAACTGCATCCAGCTTCAGTGCTTATCCAGTAGTACTTTACCCTAGCTTGTTATTAGTGTAAACCTTGTATCCTGCCTATGTGGACCAAGGCTTTTAACGTAAGATAGTGTGGTAAAGTTATTATTATTATTGTTATTGGTGTGAGTGTATATGGGGGGTTGTTCAGGGGTTAATAAATAAGTACATGAATTACAGAGTATTCCTTCTTCCAGTGTGGGAGTGCATTGATCAACCCTTAGACTAACATATATGGTCTAGTAGCAAGTTATTACTACTGTGGATAGTTTATTTTGGGGGCCGGGCCTTTTAGCTCTCCCATATTTGATACTCTGTCTTCTAACTACCCTTACCCCTTAATAGTACCAGTTCCCCATAGAAGCCCCACACACAATTGTTTATAACAAGTGGTTGGCCAGTCCGGGAGGAACATTATAAGTGTAAAAAATTAGATTCTTGAGTGCCAAAACTAAAATTTTTTGTTTCCGCAGAACGGTTGTGTGCTAGCCTAGGGTCCAGCTCTTCTAGCAAAGGACATTCTTGCACTGACTGGACACCCAGCTGGATCCCTTCACGATTAAGGTTAGTGTGGCCTTGTGTTAGGGGCCGTGCAAATTTTTGTTTTTTTCCAATTTTTATTTTTTAATTTTTTCTTTGGCTGGGAGCTAAAATTGTTAGTGATGTCATCTGAAATGCAGAGACTGGCAATGGAGCCTTCAGTGGTAGAGATAAAGAAACTTAAAAAGTCTAATTTAGTATTGTTAGGCAAGGAATTTGGCCTAGAATTAAATGACGCGGATAAAAAGTGGACTTTGGTGAATGAAATATTACAACATTGTATTGATGAAGAACTAGTGGCAAGTGATACACCTTTATGCTAGCCTAGCCACGCAGAAAGTGCAACTCATAGGGATAGAGAATTAGCTTTAGAGTTAGCAAAAATAAAATTAGAGGAGCAAAGACTCAAAACCGAGGAGGCTAGAATTAGAGCGAATACCACTGGACCTCCACCTGCCGGGGATTCAAACCCCAGGCATTATGAGAAAAATCATAATTTGCCTGAATTTTCCGAGTCGGACCCTGAAAGGTTTTTCAACCATTTTCAGAGATTGGCCATGTCCATGAACTGGCCAAAGGAAGAGTGGGTGAAAATCCTACAGGGAAGACTTAGGGGTAAAGCACAAGATATTTTTATAAACATGCCTGACGACGAGTGTTTCGAATATGATAAAGTCAGGGAATGTATTTTGCGGGCATATGAAATTACTCCTGAAGCTCACCGCCAAGTTTATCGCAACCTTAGGCCTACTCACAACCAACTGCTCACTGAATTTGTTAGTGATCAAATTAGATTGTTTGATAGATGGATTCGCTCGGCGAAAGCCGAAACATACGAGGCTCTCAGGAACTTAATTTTAATGGAGCATTTTATAGATATTATGCCAGAGAATGTTTCAAATTACATTAGAGGAAGGGTAGAGGTAAATTCTAAAATAGAGGATTTGGCCAAGATGGCAGAAAACTACCAATTGGCGGGCAACAGGCCCAATAAAAATAATTATACCCCACAGAGTAGCAAAACTTATACCCACAGCCAGTCCAGACCAGCTCATTCTAACCCTTTACCTAATGCACCTTCTGTTTCAGACATGTCATGGGTTCGTATCCTGGCTGGGGAGGATTTACTGGGCGCAATTCCTTAACTGTAGCCTCTGTTTAACGCAACAGTAAAATGTGTACTTGGATGAAAAAACGATTCTTCGCGGCAGGGGATCGTATTCCAGGGACCTGCCCGAAACTCTACGCGTAATAGTGGCTGTACATGAATGTAATAACTAACCCTGTTAAAGTGTCTAGCCCCACGGCACCTAAGGGTGAACCGAAGGGTAATTCTGTTAGTAATGTCTCTTCTCCCCGACGTTTTTGTGGTCACTGTAATCGTCCAAACCACACTATTAGCCGTTGTTGGCAACTGTACCCGGAAAAAAGACCCAATGCTCTAGTTGTGACGCAGGGCTTGAGGCCTTCGGAAGGGTTAGGGAGTAAGACCTCCAACCCACAGTGGTTGGACTTGCTTACCCCATTCTTATCGAAAGGGAGACTACTTTTGTCTGAGGGTTCTTCCTGGAAGGACGTGGTGATCTTCCGAGACACCGGTGCCATCCAGACTTTAATTTTAGAGAGTGCGTTGCAAGGTGCCAACACTCTCGACACTGGAGAGGTGGTACTGGTCGAGGGTGTCACTAGTGATACTCGAGCAGTACCCCTCCATAAGGTTACCCTGGAATCTGATTTCCACAAGGGTGTTTGTACAGTCGGAGTCACTTCATACCTACCTTTCCCTAATGTTGATGTAATAGTTGGTAATGATTTAGCAGGGGATAAGGTAGGGGACTCCAGACTGCCTATTATGTTGCCTACCCCTAAGGTTTGCCTGGATCCACCTGCCGCAGAGGATAATGTTGTGTACCCTGCGTGCGCGGTGACCAGGTCTATGGGACTTAAATGTAAGGGCAGCCCTGTGCTTGCCAAGGTGGTAAATCCCGAGGTCACGAGGAGCTTTCCGAGTGGTGAAAACCAAGTGGACCTCGCGGACACATTCATGGCCCGACTCGATGACGTGGCCGAGGACATTGTGGAGAGCCTGCCACCGCCATCTACCGAGAGTAGTGGGGAGGTGGAGGAGAACACTGTTGAGCCTCGGCCAATGGCATCTGACCAAGGCCTAGATGCCTCCTTGAGTGAGTTACAGAAAGCTGACCCCACTCTTGCAGATTGTCAGGAGACAGCCGTCTCTATGGAGGAAATTGTAGACGCAGCAACTGGGTACTACTACAATGATCGGATTTTGATGAGAAAATGGAGACCACAGAGTGCTCCCTAGTCAAATGAGTGGGAGGTAGTCCACCAGGTTATGTTGCCGACCTGCTATAGAGAAAGAGTTTTGGCAGCTGCTCATGATGATCCTATGGGAGGACATCAAGGTATAAATATTACGTATCACAAAATTTTAAAGTATTTTTTCTGGCCCAAGCTGAAAAGCGATGTGGCAAAATTTTGTAATGCATGTATTGTTTGTCAACTGGTTGGGAAACCAAACCAGACTCCACCTAAAGCTCCTCTAAGGCCTATTGTCGTGCCAGAGGAACCATTTTCTCATGTGGTAATGGACTGTGTTGGACCATTACCTAGAACTAAGTCTGGTAATATTTACCTAATAACAATGATGTGTATCACTACTCGTTACCCAGAGGCTTTTGCTGTAAGGAACATCCGAGCAAAAACTGTTGTTGCTCGTATGTTGCAATTTTTTTCCACTTTTGGACTGCCTCGGGTCGTGCAAACTGACAATGGTACTAATTTTAAGTCTGATGTTTTTGAGCAATTTTGTAAGGAACATGGAATAACTCATAAGGTTTCCAGCCCATACCATCCACAGAGTCAGGGGGTAATTGAACGTTTCCATCTAACTCTGAAGCAGATGTTGAAGACATCGTGCGAGAGTTCCCACACCTTCTGGGATGAGAATTTACCGTATGTTTTGTTTGCGGCTAGAGAGGGATTACAAAGTTCACTGGGTTGTTCTCCTTTTGAGTTAGTCTTTGGCCATAAAGTTCGTGGACCCTTGCAAATGTTACAGGAGAATCTGTTAGGGAACGTAACGTTAACCGAAGGTTCGGCTTTCTTTGCGCAACACCACCAGAGACTGCAAGGCGGCTGCATTAAAGTATCTTGGCAAGGCCCAAGAAAAGATGAAAGAACGTAACGATGCTAAATCTAAGTTACGGGTATTTCAGCCTGGCGACCCTGTCCTGGTATTAAAGCCTCGACTAGGGAACACTATGTCCCACAAGTACGAAGGCCCCTACATTGTGACAGAAAAGACTGGGGACCTCACGTACAAAGTGAGGCACTCTGACAAACGTAACCAGGTAATGCTCATACATGTAAATCGACTGAAGAAGTTCCAGGGCCCCAGGCCCATTGCACTAACCAATGTTTCCATTTCCAGTGAGAGAGGGGATGATTGTTCTGGGGACCCAACTAATCTCATTTTCAATAATTCTAGTTCTGTGAATGCTGTGGAGGGACTGTCCCATTTGCAGATGGCCCAACGTGGAGAGGTGCAGTCGTTGGTTGATGAATTCTCCAGTCTGTTCGGGGAGGTCCCGACCCAGACTGATGCCATTTGCCATGATGTCGACTTGACGGACTACACTCCCATTCGCCTTCAACCCTATCGGATGAGTCCAGAAAAGAAGGCCATCGTACGGAAGGAGGTCGACTTCTTGCTCCAGCACGGCCTCATCCGGCCGAGCCAGGGCTCTTGGTGCTCGCCCTGCCTTTTGGTCCCCAAACCAGACGGCTCCTGGCGATTATGCACCGACTATCGGCAGCTCAACAAGGTGACCATTGTGGATGCCTATCCGCTGCCCCTCCTCGAGGACTGCATCGACGAGCTGGGAAATGCCAAGTACGTCTCGAAATTTGACCTCTCAAGGGGGTATTATCAAATCCCACTCACTGAACGTGCGAAACAACTAACTGCGTTCGTGACACCCGAGGGTGTTTTTGAGTATCAAGTGTTACCATTTGGCTTGCGTAATGCTCCTGCCACGTTCCAGAGACTCATGAACTCTCTACTCGCTAAGGTGCCAAATTGTCGGGCATATTTAGATGATATCGTGCTGTTTGACAGTAATTGGGCTGACCACATAGCTAGGTTACGCCAGTTGTTTGCCATCTTGAAAAGGGCAAATCCTACCTTAAATGCTAAAAAGTGTCATTTTGGCCAAGGCACAGTGACGTACCTCGGTTATGAAGTGGGCCAAGGAAAAGTGTTACCTCGGCAAGATAAAATCAGTGCCGTTCTGGAGTATCCAGTACTAAAGTCTAAAAAGGACGTTCAAAGATTTATCGGTATGTGTGCGTACTATCGACGTTTTTGTCAGAACTTTTCCAGTGTTGCCACTCCTCTCACAGACTTGTTGCGGAAAGCCGTTAAATTTAAGTGGTCATCAGACTGTGCAGAGGCATTTAAAAATTTGAAATTGATCTTAGCTTCCGCCCCAGTGCTTGCTAGTCCAAGGTTCGACCGACCGTTTAAAATTCATGTTGATGCGTCTGACTCGGGTGCTGGTGCAGTGTTGTTGCAAACTGGGGATGATCAGGTGGAACACCCAGTATATTATTACTCTGTGAAATTCGACAAGGCGCAACGCAATTATTCAGTGGTAGAAAAAGAGGCGTTGGCGCTAGTGTTAACATGTAAAAAGTTCGAAGTTTACCTCACAGGTAATATAGTGGAAGTGTACACGGACCATAACCCACTAGTCTTCCTGACTCAGATGAAGGGTAAGAATAAACGCATCCTCAGGTGGGCGTTGTACCTACAGGACTTCAATCTTTCCATTACCCACCTACCGGGCAGACTCAACATGATAGCCGACGCTCTGTCCCGGTTGCCTGAATAACATTCATCTGAGCCACAGAAAGCCATTTACCAACTGTCATGCTTTAGTTATTTTTTTTTTAGGTTGTCCTGTGACATTAAATATTCCGTGTCCAATTTCTTTACTTCCCTGTTCTTTTATTTTTCGTGTATGTTTTTTTTTTTTCTTTCAGAGAACTCCTTTGTATTTTTTTGCAGAGAAATTGTTTTTGATTGATTTTTTGTTTTTGTCATATGTTTTTTCTTTTTATTCTCTGTATACTCTTACAAAAAAATATGACTACTATTCTAGTAGTCACAATTTTTTTTCTCTGAAGGGGGGAGGAGTGTTACGACCCTGGGTTCTCCAGTGGAAACCAGAGGTCAAAATTGAGCTATTAAACTTTCTGGTAGTACAGTTGAGTGCATCTCGAACGGCAATTGTTTGTATCTTCCCTGCCAGACGTAAGACTATTATTGTTTCTCAAAGAGCATTTAAAGACTGAGCTGGGTGTTGATTATTAAATAATAACATAGGCACCAACTTTGCTTACTAATACTTTCTAATCATTTGTAAAGTAACAATACGTTGCATAGGGGATGATCTTTAATGTGCTTAGCTGCACGATCAGTTAGGCTCCTTCCGGCACCACGACATGAGGGAGGCTAGCTGGTCGCTAGGAGCTTCCTTCTCTGGCTGGCGTTCGTGCGGACGAGACCTACTCTGTGGCTGCACCCCTAATCTCCTCCCTTCTCCTCTTACTTATTTCCCTTGCCCATAGTTCCTGTACCCTTAAGTTAAGTATTATATGGTGTTAAGTGTGCCTACTCTGGTAGTAAATATTGGTGAGACCTGGGGATAGTATTTGCCAGTGTTTTGGGTACCCCTAAGTGTTGTGTTTTGTATTAGGGTACCACATGGTCTCACTACCCTAAACTGCATCCAGCTTCAGTGCTTATCCAGTAGTACTTTACCCTAGCTTGTTATTAGTGTAAACCTTGTATCCTGCCTATGTGGACCAAGGCTTTTAACTTAAGATAGTGTGGTAAAGTTATTATAATTATTGTTATTGGTGTGAGTGTATATGGGGGGTTGTTAAGGGGTTAATAAACAAGTACATGAATTACAGAGTATTCCTTCTTCCAGTGTGGGAGTGCATTGATCAACCCTTAGACTAACATATATGGTCTAGTAGCAAGTTATTACTACTGTGGATAGTTTATTTTGGGGGCCAGGCCTTTTAGCTCTCCCATATTTGATACTCTGTCTTCTAACTACCCTTACCCCTTAATAGTACCAGTTCCCCATAGAAGCCCCACACACAATTGTTTATAACAGTAACGAAGGCAGAGGTGGCCGACGAGGAAGACGCTGGAGAAGATGAGACAGTGTTGATTCAACCGGTGGAAGATATCGACGTAGATATAGCATGGCTGTTTGATAAAGGTCCAGCCCAGGAAGATGAAGTATCGGTGAGGTCAAAGGTGAAGATGGCCCAGCCGAAGAAGAATCATGTGAAGAGATCGGACCTGAGTAGAGCCCAGACTGCTGAAATTAAGAGTCGGAAGGCGAATGCAACTGTGCTGAGTAGGAATGGGGAAAGATGTGGACAGACTGAGGACGGGAGTAGAGCGTCAAGTGGTCCACGAGCACAGAGGCATCTGGATAGTGGAGTTAAGTTGTTTGAGGTGTCAGGAGTTGACGTGTTTCACAGAAAACGTGTAGGAGAGATAGTGAAAAAGAGTGATAGCCGAGAAAATGAAAGGAGAAGAGACAGTATGTGTGGAGAGATGCTTACGAGCACTCTAGGAGAGGTAAAGAGGGAACGAAGAAGAGTTGAAGGAGAAGAAATGGAGTTGTATAGAGGTAAAAAGTGTGGGAAGAGGAAGATGATACAAGCATGGAGGAATAGAGGAAAGCCGAGGACTCGGTGGGAGTCGAACAGGATGAGGTCTCAGATAAATGAGGAGACGAAAGGGAGGAGCGTCGGTGAAGACGAGGGAGTGAAGTATGATGACAGGAGACGAAAGTATAATGGCAGTAGATGGAAGTGTGAAGACGACAGAGGAGGTACAGACAGTAGATGTCTGACTCTGGACGTGAAGAGAGGAAGACGAGGAAACGGAGGGTGGAAACAAAAAGTAGAGTTGACCGATGGAGTGCAGGCGTCCTAGGAGGATAGCCTAGCCAAGAGGTGCCAGAGAAGTCAAATCGTTTGTGAGAAGATCATGTTTCGGGCGAGTTGTGAGCCAGATGTTGCAAGGTGCGACAAACTAATTGTAGACTCCTAAAGGAGTATATCGGTTGAAGAACGAGACAGTGTGATGGCGGATGTATTTTCCCGAGCTTTGCCACTGGAATAACTCTCAAAAATAAGGGGAGGGGAGTGTTATGATCTCAGCCTACAGGAGAAACGAGTCTCCCTCCTTGAGAGTTATTCATCAAGCCTGACCTGATTAGAAGGTCTAGCAAATATTGAGGTGATATCGCATATGTAAAATAGTTGCTTGGATATGTATAACAATTTAAGATTATGGGCAGTAAGTAAGGAAATAGATAAATGACTGGCTAGGAGATGTGGACATTTTGCTGGAGGCGTGAGGCTCGCTTCTGGAGGGGCTTTGACCTCAATTGAGGCCAGACATCACAGGGGAAAAGCCGCGCTCCGTTGAGCTCCCATCAGAAGGGAACCCCTAGTGATATATCTCGAAGAGAAGAGAAGTGTGCAGACGTACCAGCTGTGGAATCGAGCTGGGGACGTGTGGTCTCAAGTCGTGGGCGATAATTAGTGAATCTTAAGCCGCCCGGAGGCATTATTGTGGGCCGTGGAAGCGCCGTGACCAGACGCCGTCAGAGGGAGAAGCGCCCTCGACCAGACGATCTGTGGTAAGCACGATATACGCCAGTTCATAGTGATTGCTTGTAGTTGGCCGTGTTGTAACAAACTAGGCTGTTGTAAGAATTATCCAGAGTGGTTTATCGACAAAAGAGAATGGGAAGCTGAGCCGCATGGTGACCTGACCCCCAGGGGAATTCGCGGTGGAAATAACCAACGCTTTGTTCATAGCTGCGTATAACGAATCATCCTATAGTATTCAGTAATTTAGAGAAAATTAGCCTTTATTCATTTTGCATTAAAATTGTATTGTATAATAGTACTGGATACAATATCAAGAGTATTCTAATTATTGAGTTTAAGTCACCATCAGTGACGTCACGAATCAGATCTAACTTTTAAGGCGGAGTGACCGGCGGTCATAGGTCAGCAGGGTTGACATGTCTAATATTTCTCAAAGTTTTAATAACCATTTTTGTGATCGGGAACAGCTCTGCCGTTAGATGTTTGTAATTTAATTCAGTAAAATAATTCAACCAGTCTGGATCAATTAAGTACAACAGAGGTTAATTGTTATAACTTAAACCTGGCTAGTAACTTGGTAGAACTTTGACTGACTAGGCGGAAGGATACAATGCTCTGTCTGGGGTAGACCAGACAAGAGAGAGATCAGTGTGGTCACGGAAGCAGCTGGGAGAGGTCAAACATCTTACCTCTCCCCAAGACCAGCCAAGACATCTAGCTGGTCGCCCAAGGTATAGTTGCTATTGTTAAGTATAGAAATAGTCTCATTTGCCACTCAGGTCAAGTAGGGAGTGTTAAAGTGATAGGGAGTGAACACATTTAGATTTTGTTTTAGTTTTCTTTTAATAAATTAAATTTGTTATTAATTTGCATTTTATTGTTTCCATTTGGTTATGTGTAAACTTGTCCTGGTCACGTGGTCCACACGAGGCAGAGTTGCATTGGGCGCCGATTCTAACATCGGATCGGAATTCATCATCCCCATCTAATTAATTCCACACTCAAGTTTCCGAGGTTATAAACTACTAGTGGGGATCAAGCCCCAAGGTTGATTAATTAGCGTGATCGATCCAGACCTCGATTATTGCTCTGTAGAGCTGGTCTGGTGGTGGCAGCATAGAGGCGACTCTAGGGTTTTGATCAGAGCTTAGGTCACGTCTTACTGGGTGTAGAATCCTAAGTCGGTCAATCGTCTTAGGACCACGTGGCGTGGAGTTGGCTTTGGTAAAAGTTTTGGAGTCCCTTGGTAGAGAATAATAAGTAAGAATACGGGTAGAGGGAGTAGAAGATAAGAAGTGAAGGAGAGGAACCCAAACCCATGTTACAATGGTGCACAGCGGTGGTTTCAACAATTTTGTTTGAAATTGTTGAAAGGCTCACGCGTCTAGCCGTTCGAACACGTGCGCGGATACTAAGGAGACAGCCGCGGGCCAGGATTAGCAGTGCGCCCCACAAGTGCGTTTGAGTGGGGATTGGCGAATCTTGGGTCATGCGGGCTGATATGATTAAGGTTTAGTTAGTAAGATTAGGCTGTTAAAATAGATTTATTGAAAAGGAGACCGCTCCGAGTTGATTGGACTGGGTACCATACTCGACCCATTGCAATTAATTCAGAGGTGTTGGGAGCCGCCATACTCTCAACAGCAGTTCCTTGAGGGCTGTCGGGGGCGGATATATCTGTGGGACGCCAGTAGATAGTCCGAGGGCGTTATTAGACGACCCAAAACGCTAGGAAAAACGTAATCCGTGAAGGGCGTTGCGGCCTCCGAGGGACGGACTAGTAACCTACCTAGCAGCGATTCAACAACTAAGTGATCGCACACTTAGTGGAGGTTGAGTCGTCCCTAGTCATAATCGTTGCTGAAAGCTGCGTGTCGCTCTGTTGGAACCTAGAGGGTGTGGCCCCTAGGCTAGGGGTGGTACGGCGAGCCGGTAGGAGCAATTATAAGATTAAGTTGAGTGCATTTTTTGAATTAAGTATACTTCAATTTATAAAGTAATTTCCGTTTATTTTCGTTGTTCTAGAGATTAATTTTTTTTTCTCCCTTACATTCAATCCCCGGTTAAAATTTTTTTTATCAAAGTGTTTACCATTTTCTTGCATATTAGGCTAAGTGCGTACGTTAAGTTTTCCTATTCCCTGTTGTATTAGTCTTAGTCAGAGGCGTTGTTGATAGAGTGTAGTTAACCCTCTGGACTTAGGGCTATGTGTCGGTCACGATAGATAAGTGAAGGAGTTTAAGGGATAGTAAAGTTGCGTTTAAATGTTATTTGTCCGTGGTATATTTCTAAGTATTTTGGGATAAGTTTTCGGCTAAGTCGATGTCGGAAACTCGTTAACTGTAATTAATTTGTATTCGTGGGTCACGTGTATGATCTGGGCGTCATTAGGATTCCCCAGTCGATGCGTGTGATATTTTCTAGTTTTTACCAGTAAGACGGTAAAATTGTGTTTGTAGACTTAGAATTCTGTTTTCAGTAGAAACGTAGGTGGAAAATTTTCTAAGTCCAGCTTGGGCTAGAATCTGACTTTTTGGCGAAAATTCGAATTTTCATGTTTCGTGTATATTCTAGGGTCAGTATTACTCTCTAGTGCGCGCAAGGGACGTAATTCTGTTCGTAAGGCATTAAACAGTGATAATTACATTTTTGCCGAATTAAAGTATTTTTTTTCGAGAAAATCGTGTTGTAATTTTGTCAGAGTCCATGGGAGGTGAAAATCTCGGATTTTGACGAAAAATCGAATTAGTGAGTGTTGAAACCGCCCGATGTGTCAGTATTGTTCTGTATACAACGTCAGTATTAAATAATAACGTATTTATATCTGGGAACGAGAAACCCAAATTTTTGTGAATTAAAGGAGTTTTGTGATATTTGGGGTGATAGAAATTTTTTTCCCTCAGAGTCAGAAAAATTGGCAGAGTCCAGCAATTGAGTAAAAACGCAGTTTTTTATAAAAATTCAATTTTTGATAAGCATATATAGGTCCTGGGTGTCTCTATTAATCGCTAGAGCGGTTTATTAACGTAAAACTAGTTATTTTCCTTCAGAAAATTTTTTTTTGATTTTTCAGCGTTTAAGCGAAAAAACGCGGGACTTAGTTTTTTTCAGCACGGCTGGTCCCGCTCCATCAGTCATCAGGGGCCACGCTGCTCACTTCAAGCGCGTTTGGTATGCAAGTACAGTAAATATTCTTTATTAATCCATCACGAGTGCTGCGCGTTAGTTGCGTTATCATTTAATTTGTTTTATATAAATTAGATTCTTTAATTTTTTTAACGTAAAGGACTTAGGTTTCAGCAATAGAACTGCGGGATATTTCACGGTCAGACACGAGTGCGGGGCAGACACTCATTCATTGGATTCACTTCACCGATTCTCTCGATAAATCGTTGTATTTCCTATTTTGGAATTTAGTAGTTTTCTCTTAGAATAGAGTTGTGATTTTTTTTTATTTGTGTAAGATCACGGTTGTAGTGAGTTCGGGTCGAGGGTGTACTATAAGGTAGTTTAGAAAAGACGTGGCACACCAGGAATCACAGAAAATGTTTAAGCCAGACAGTGACCAGTCAGTGAGGACCAGTGGAAGTGGAAGTGTAGAGGACAGCACCTCTTCCGACACCACTGGGGACCACCTAGGTACACCTCATCCGTCACTACAACAACCCCAACCCCATCCTCAATTCCCATACCAACCCCATCCTCAGTTCCCATACCAACCCTTCCCCCAACCCCAGGCCACTCCATACCCATTCCAACCCCAGGCCACCCCATACCCATACCCATTCCAACCCCAGGCCACTCCATACCCATACCCATTCCAACCCCAGGCCACCCCATACCCATACCCATACCCATACCCATTCCTGCCCCAGGCCACCCCATACCCACCCCAACCTCAATCCACACCCCAGCCTGAGGTCACCCACACCATACCTCAACCCCAACCTCAATCCACACCCCAACCCGAGGCCACCCACACCATACCTCAGCCCAAACCCCAACCTCAACCCAGTTCCCAACCCCAGGACCCACCCACTGCCAGTAGCTCCGCGTCACATACAGAGGGACTTGTGAGTCTGATTCCCAAGTTGACTCTGCCGACACTCAGAGGTAGGGAGTTGTCGCTTATTAAGGTGGAACGCAACCGCCAGGTGGAAGACTGGCTTTGTGAAATTGGTTCGATGCTAGAAGCTGTCCCGGGGGATAGATCGAAAATTGCTCTCGCTATGGGGGCTTGCGTGCACGTAGCCGGTCCACTGGCGGGATTTACAGAGTTTCAGCACCTGACATCTTGGCCTCAGTTTGTCCAAGCGATTAGGGACAGATTCAAAGACAAGGTTTCAGAGGATGAGGCTTACTTTTATCTCGAGTCACTTAAGAGGGATGACCGAAGCACTGTCAAGGATTTCGGGTCAATATTAAAGAGAAGGGTTGACGACCTCACTAAGGAACTGGGGTTCGATTCGAGTCAGGCAGAGCAATTCGCTAAAGAGTTGTTCTGCAAAACGTTACCTTCCGATATGGGGCCATTGTTCCTTGCGGGGAGAGCGGGTGTGAGTTATAATGACCTAGTCCAACAGGCCGCCACAGCCCTAGACAGGCAGACGCGCGCAGGGACATCGGGCACTCAGTTGTCGCCATACGTAGAGGCGGTAAGTAAAGGCGAGGGAGCCAAGCCGAGTCACTGTGGCGCGGGTTCATCAGGCATGAGTCAGCCCTCAGCGGCAAGTTCGAGCCACCCTGCGCGGGGTAACAACAGGGATCCGCGTAGGTGTTACTCCTGCGGGATGCGGGGGCACATACAGAGGGACTGTAAAGTCACTATTACGAGAGCATGAAAGCAGGCTCCTAGTGATGGTAGGCCTACTTTTGAGGTGAAAGTGGAAGGTGTGAGATTGACAGCTTTTGTTGATACAGGAAGCCAGGCAACAGTAATTAAAAAGTCAGCCTTCAGCAATTTCAAGTATACACGTCTTCAACGTTGCGCAAAGACATTAACAGCAGTCAATGGGGAAAAGATTGAGATCGTAGGTCAAGGTACAGTTAATTTTGAGATTGATGGGGAATTGCAGCCTCACACATGTACGATCGTAGAGAACCTTGATTTTCCTGGTCACATCTTAATGGGAACTGATTTTCTGTCGCGATTTGATTATTCCTTGTCTGCTCAAAAAGGGGCTAGGAACTGCAGGTTGCAGTTGGGACAGACTTCCTACCCAGTGGAGATGATCGACCATCCCCCAGTTGTAGCTTCAATTAAGAGGAAGCTGAAATATAATGCGCACTATCCAAAATTGATTTTTAAGTCTCTTCCAGACACAGTTAAGAGGTCATGCGCCTTGCATGCATTGACCAAACAGAGTTGCCCACCACATTCTGTTAAATTTATTAAAGTAGCCGTGGGACGTCACATACAACCAGGTACCACCCTTCAGGTGGCTGGGAGATGTGATAGTTTATTAATTCCTCATCACTTAGTTGTAGTGCTCGATAAAGGTGCACTCATTCCAGTTGTCAATCTTTCACATAAGACTTTTCGCTTCAGGGCAGGTGATAGGGTATCTCAGGGAACCATGGTGGAGGACACAGAAATCTTTCACCATGAGTCAGCTGAGACGCCAGCCGTCACTGCACAATGTAGTGCACTGAATATGTTGAACACTAAAACTCCATCCAAAGTACAATACGAGACGAGAAATGTTGCACAGAATGTAGAGGAAGTGGAAAAATTAATTTCAGCACTTGATTTGCAACATGTTGCACAGGCGGATAGGAAGGCACTGAGAGGAGTTTTACGAAAATTCCCGAAATTGTTTGCGACAGAGGATGACCAGATTGGTCTCCTTGATAAGATCGAGCACACCATCCCAACTGGTGACCATTTGCCTGTGTACACAAGACAGTGGAGGTTGCCGGAACAGGCAAAGAACATTATCAGGGAGGAGTGCCAGAAAATGTTGAGACAGGGCGTGATAGAGCCTAGTACGTCACCGTGGCTCTCTCCTGTTGTGCTAGTTCGGAAACCGGACGGTAGTTATCGTTTCTGTGTTGACTACCGGAAGGTGAACGAATTAACTAAGGGTGATGTGTATCCGTTGCCCCGAATACAGGAGATAATAGATCAATTTGGTGCTGCTAAGTATTTCTCAACTCTTGACGCAAAATCGGCGTATTGGGCGATCCCGGTGGCAGAACAGGATAGGGAAAAAACAGCATTCTCGGATGGTAGGCACACTTATCAATTCCGTAGGATGCCGTTTGGTTTGAAGACAGCGCCTTCGTCGTTTCAGAGGGCCATCAACTTTATCCTTAGTCCGGTACTGGGTAGGCATTCTTTAGCGTACCTGGATGATGTTGTGATATATTCCAGGACGTTTGAGGAACACCTACAGGACTTGACTGAGACTTTGAAGTTGTTAGATCAGGCAGGTTTCAGGCTGAATGTTCAGAAGTGCACCTTGGCGGCTCAGAAATTCAAATTTCTGGGGTTCCAGGTGTGCCCAGACGGTATCCGACCTGACCCAGATTCGTGCCGCGCCATTGCTGACATGCCTACTCCAAGGACAGCAAAGGACGTGCGTAGATTTTTGGGGGCGGCCGGATATTTTCGTCGTCATATTGAAGGTTTCGCTGGCCTTTCAGCACCCCTGACTGATCTGACAAAGAAAAATGCGAAGTTTGTGTGGAAATCTGAACATGACGAGGCCTATCGCAAACTGAAAGACCAACTAATCACGACACCGGTATTGGCTATTCCTGATTTTGAGAAAGAGTGGGAAGTGCACACTGACGCCAGCGGTATTGCTATTGGCGGGTGCTTAATTCAGCGAGATGCGGATAATTTACCCCATCCAGTAGCCTATTTCAGTAGGAAGGTCAAAGGACCTGAAGTTCGCTATTCAGCTACGGATCGGGAGGCACTGGCAGTAGTAGAATCAGTTAGGTATTTCGAGCCTTACCTATTTCAGCGGCATTTTGTAATCTACACAGACCATCGAGCGTTAACACACATATTTAAAAAGCGAACAAAATGCCCACGAATGTCACGCTGGTCTCACGAACTTTCGGCCCACTCATTCCAGATCTTGTACAAGCCTGGTCCAGCCCATGTTGTGCCAGATACGCTAAGTAGAAATATAGCGGCAATGCAGATTAATGAAAATATTGAAACCATTCCATCGGATAAAATGAGAGAATACCAGATGAACGAGCCGAGATGGAAAGAGATTATTGAGTATTTAGAGGGAGGAAAATACCCGAAAACGAAAAAGAATTTACCTATTCATGATTTTGAAATGAAACAGGGCGTCCTGTATTATGTTAATAGCCAGAATGATAGGGCAGTATTTCAGCTAGTTATTCCGGACGCGTTGCGGTCATCAGCGTTGAAGCTTGCACATGCTTCAAAAATTGCAGGGCATCCGGGGATCTTTAAAACACACTTATAAGCAAAGTCTCTATTTTATTTTCCAGGATTACTTTCTGAGGTAATCAATTTCGTGAAGTCGTGCCCTCGTTGCCAGAGGAGGAAAGGTACCCTTAAGGTACAAGCCCCACTTCAGGAATTCCCTGAAATTCGTGAACCGTTAGATCGTGTGGGGGCCGATCTGATTGATTTACACCACAGTCATTCAGGTAACAGATATGTGTTGGTGCTAGTTGACCATCTGTCTAGATACACTACACTAGTTGCATTACCTCAGAAGGATTCTCGTACGGTTGCAGATGCGTTCTTGCGTAGGTTCGTTACTGTATTCGGACCTCCTAAAGTTTTAGTCTCTGACCGGGGTCAAGAATTCAATGGGAATATATTTAGAGAAGTTTGTAAGATTTTAGAGACAACTTCGGCTTTTACAACGGCCTACCACCCACAAGCAAACGGAATGACGGAACGGACTAATCGTTCAGTCAAGGATATGCTTGCAATCCTTGCTGAACATGATGCAAACACCTGGGATGAACACCTACCCTGTGTTCAGTTCGCCTTGAATACTGCCATCCACCAATCAATTAACACCCAACCACTTCATTTGTTTACTGGTAATTCATGCAATTTCCCCTCAGGTCTGCTTAACAGACATAATGTTGCATACGGGGAGGACTATCCTTCAGAGGTCCTTGGAAAAATGAGAAATGCATGGAATATTGCAGCTGAAGCGTCCAAGAAGGCACGGACTCGGTATGCTCATTTTTATGACAAGAAAGTGCGCCCTCTTGAGTTGACGGAAGGAAGCCTCGTATTGAGAGTGAATGAGGCTGCGCCCGCCAATCAGAGCAGGAAACTAGCTCCGAGGTGGCGAGGACCATATAGAGTAATTAAAAGGGCGGGGCCAGTTAATCTTGTTATAAAAGGAGTGTTCGAGGACCAGGTGGAAAGGACAATTCATGTGAATAAATTGAAACATTATCATGCTAGAGAGGAATTAGAACTGCCTTCAGCGGGTCTAGTTCCTGACTCAGCAGTGCTGACTCATGGCTTCACCGACGAGTCAGAAGATGAGGATGATCCTCTGTCATCGCTCATCAGTAGTCAGGTGCAGTCTCGCCACCCTATGGTGACGAGATCTCGCGCTGTACAGTAAAGTAACTTCCTTGGTTAGTATAATTTAGTATTCATTAGATTTTCCTGTAAAGGCAATGAGATGTACTATGTCTATACTTGACTCAGGTAGCAACTTTTACCGTGCTCTGGGGTTCCACCTCCACCAAACCCAGAGTATATCTATGCTTCCGCTGTGTTGTGTGTCTGTCTGTTCCCAGGTCTGATTGGTACACCGACCCAGTTGTTCCAGCCACACGTGAACCCTTGTCTGTAAAGACCGAGGGGGGAGGCACGTTACACAAAGCCCTCCCCCCACTAGACCCAGTAACCCATACATCAGTTACTTTGGGGATGAGTGACTGTCCAAGAGTCACCCGGCCGACGCCTCACGTCACTAACGAGGTTGTCAGGGCCAGCGAGCTGTCCACATTATAGCAGTCACCGGAGGTGCCATACAACGCCGGGGTAGCTGTCTCGAGATCACCAATACCCACCTGCTGCGTCATCAAGACTGCAGTCATTCCAGCAGTGTTGGAGGAGAGGTCAAGAAATGGAAAGCACGTAGCAGTACTCAAGAATTTCGCCGGAAGATTAATGATTACGTCATCTGAAGTAACAAGAAAGCAGAAGTAAGGCGGTCACAGGTGGAAGGCACGGTTTCCCTACAGAGTACCGGGACTCGCCAATAGAAGGTCGCAAAATTGTCTCCTTTGGCCTAAAGTCGGCGGTACAAGGGTATGCACAGTTGGTGTTTACGGCCTAGTAACCTGGTGACATCAAGAAACGCCTGAGATGACGTGAGCAATGATGGAAGACGAGATTCACCTGTTCTGCAAACAAGCAACCGCCTCTACGACCTTCTAACATCACTCCTGCTAAGAGACACCGTTGGTACATCCAGTTCTGCTCTGCTGTGGTCATCTGCGACAAGTTTAACATCAAGACTACCGTGTGAACTGTGATTGATACGAAGGCGTGTGGACTGTCGAGAGCAAGATTAATGGCCGAAGTAACAGTATTCTACAGCTGTCACTTGGCACTCCGCTCTACTACACTCTGTCGTCATTCAAGAGTACCGGATGGGAGTACAAGAGGACCAGGTATTGATGTCTACACATGAGAAGAAGCAAGATCGACACCGTCATCGTCAACGACTACATTCAGCATCCAGCAGCATCGATTTTTTTTTTCGATTACTCAATATGAACAATTGATACAAACAACAAAGTGGCTCTGAACATCTGTGTAAAGAACATCTGGACACTTTTGTTTAAATGTTGAAAAACAGAGTTAGAATCAATTCTTTATAAATGTTGAAAAACAGATTTAAAATAATTCTGGTATAATATATGAAAATTTAACTATAAATTGGTCAGTAATCAAAATCGAAGCCCCTGTGTAATTGTCTCAGCCCAGAACAAACGGTTATGGAAAATTATGTTGTGCTATTTTTTTCAGAATGTTTGAACACAGGAGAGGCGGACCAATATAAACATTGACACTTCTAGTGAGTGAGAACACTTGGCTGTGCAGTCAGCTGAAACCTGTGATATAGTATAGGAATTTTTTTATTTTTAGATACATGAAATAAACGTTAGGTGTGTTCCTTAACATGTCAAGGTTGACGTTGATGGGGAGTGGTTAGTACACGGATGTGAACTGATAGTTCCGTAGTACGCTCCCGGATGACTGAAAGTTCAGTCTGATGATATAACTTTAATGTTTGTTTGAGCACGGTGTGGCCGGCTCTAGGGGACACATGGACTTGGCTAGTGAAGAGCCAAGAGAGTTTAATAGCTAGTCTTTGATGGTAGAGTAGGGACATGTTATTTAGCTATGTCAGTGAGGATAGGATGTATGTTTCCTGATGTTTGAGGATTGCTGTCAGTTGACAGCTGAGAAATTTATGAAATATGAACATGTTGATGTTGGACACTCAAATATTTGTCAAATTTCATTAGTTAGGGTAGCTTTTGTTTGTGGCATGAGTTGAATTGTGGGTTTGGATACTAAACCTCGTGAATTTTAACAAATTAACAAGGTTTACTAAGTGCTTGTGCGGGGGGGTTGTAACAAACTAGGCTGTTGTAAGAATTATCCAGAGTGGTTTATCGACAAAAGAGAATGGGAAGCTGAGCCGCATGGTGACCTGACCCCCAGGGGAATTCGCGGTGGAAATAACCAACGCTTTGTTCATAGCTGCGTATAATGAATCATCCTATAGTATTCAGTAATTTAGAGAAAATTAGCCTTTATTCATTTTGCATTAAAATTGTATTGTATAATAGTACTGGATACAATATCAAGAGTATTCTAATTATTGAGTTTAAGTCACCATCAGTGACGTCACGAATCAGATCTAACTTTTAAGGCGGAGTGACCGGCGGTCATAGGTCAGCAGGGTTGACATGTCTAATATTTCTCAAAGTTTTAATAACCATTTTTGTGATCGGGAACAGCTCTGCCGTTAGATGTTTGTAATTTAATTCAGTAAAATAATTCAACCAGTCTGGATCAATTAAGTACAACAGAGGTAAATTGTTATAACTTAAACCTGGCTAGTAACTTGGTAGAACTTTGACTGACTAGGCGGAAGGATACAATGCTCTGTCTGGGGTAGACCAGACAAGAGAGAGATCAGTGTGGTCACGGAAGCAGCTGGGAGAGGTCAAACATCTTACCTCTCCCCAAGACCAGCCAAGACATCTAGCTGGTCGCCCAAGGTATAGTTGCTATTGTTAAGTATAGAAATAGTCTCATTTGCCACTCAGGTCAAGTAGGGAGTGTTAAAGTGATAGGGAGTGAACAAATTTAGATTTTGTTTTAGTTTTCTTTTAATAAATTAACACTTTCGCGCTCTCCGCAAAGGTCACTCAGCCAACCGAATGTGCGCGCTGCGTTTTTATCGCTTAAGCGTAAAAACAAAAATGTGTATACTCATTTTACTCTTCTGACCTTAGTTCTCATGCTACGTATTTCATTTTGGTACCAACGTGTTCGCAATAAAATTCTCTAGAAGAACATTAGTAAAATAAGTCACGAAACATATAGGGATACCAGCACCAAATAAATAACTACGTAGATGACTCGCCGTGAGCGCCCATCAGCAACAAAATGTTTTTACTCTTGGGATTGTAATCACCTCCACACTTGTTCTACAGCGTTAATTTTGGTATCAATGGACTCGCAATGAAATTCCCAACACGGTGATATGAATATAAGCGTAGAATAATGATGCAGCCCGCCCGCAAGAGTGTGGGAAGTTGTGAAATTGTTACCCGGTATCGGTGACGGGACGACGCACGGCGCTTTGAAAGTTTATACTTATTTCACTCTCATGACATTAATTTTCTATGTACGTCATTCATTTTTATGTCAATGTGTTCGCAATAGAATGTTCTATGTGCCCATAGGTAAAAAATATCAACAAAGCGTAAGTTAGAATAGCGACAAATATAAAACAACGCTGGAACATATCAGTGAGCGTCAAACACACACGAAATATTTTTACTTTTGTTATGTTTGTCAAGATTATACTTGTTGCACACAGTTATTTTTGGTTGTATTTTGATCGGAATAAAATTCCCTAAACAGACATATGCATATAATACATGATATGGGGGTAGAATTACCAGTATAAACGGCTAAAGTCACCCACCTGCAACCCGTTTGGGACAAAATACCATTTGATCGAAGTTATCCACACCTTTCAAGAACTTATTGTACCATGCAGCCTAGTGGTGAGAAAGAGAGCCTCATAGCGCGCAGTTTGAAACAAACCCAAAGTAAATCGGATAAAAATTGAATTTTATACAAATATTTTAAAAGTAGACATAACTTTATGTCCACTATGCGTTTACGTTAGACGAAACCGAACGCGCCGGCGCGTCCAGATAGCGCGAAAGTGTTAAATTTGTTATTAATTTGCATTTTATTGTTTCCATTTGGTTATGTGTAAACTTGTCCTGGTCACGTGGTCCACACGAGGCAGAGTTGCATTGGGCGCCGATTCTAACATCGGATCGGAATTCATCATCCCCATCTAATTAATTCCACACTCAAGTTTCCGAGGTTATAAACTACTAGTGGGGATCAAGCCCCAAGGTTGATTAATTAGCGTGATCGATCCAGACCTCGATCATTGCTCTGTAGAGCTGGTCTGGTGGTGGCAGCATAGAGGCGACTCTAGGGTTTTGATCAGAGCTTAGGTCACGTCTTACTGGGTGTAGAATCCTAAGTCGGTCAATCGTCTTAGGACCACGTGGCGTGGAGTTGGCTTTGGTAAAAGTTTTGGAGTCCCTTGGTAGAGAATAATAAGTAAGAATACGGGTAGAGGGAGTAGAAGATAAGAAGTGAAGGAGAGGAACCCAAACCCGTGTTACAGTGTGCCCAGCGACAGTAGCGATGTTTATTTATAAGTTAGACATGTTTTAATAAGGCAGAAAGCCTGAAATAAGAGAGTGGAGAGGGAGGAACACGGAGCGACGTCCATCCCCTCTGAGCGCTGGCAGACGACTGAGGGAGCCCGGCTCCTGACGGAGGAAGACCCTCCCAGCGAGTGAGGACCGCCGCCAGGCGAGGTGGCGTATGGACCCGCCCAAAACGGGGGAGTCCACTCTCACTGTATGTAGAGGACAGATAGAGATTTGATGCAAACATATTGTGTGATTATTTTTGTTTATGTGTCAAAGGGGAACATTTTATTGGAGTGTCGATGGGTTGCAGGTTTGTCTTTGGGGAAGAAGTTGCTGAGATCTTCGAAGCCAGCACAGATGAAGTAATTGATGAGACTCCAAGGTAGTGGAGGAGAGGACCTCGAGCTGTGAGGAGAAGCAGCAGTGAAGAGGAGTGTCACGTGCTTCTGTAGAGGTGGAGAAGCACCATAGTTGCTCGAGGAAACTTCATGGTGTAGCAGCCAAGAGAGCTGTGGAGGAACCTAGCAGAAGGGTGAAGCACCGTAGTTGCTCAAGGAAACTTCATGATAGCAGCCTGGAGGAGCTGCAGAGGATCCTGGTAGTGAAGCCCGGAAGAACCTGAAGAGATCAGGGTAGTGAACTTCCAGAGGTGGAAGGGAAGTTCTGGTGGATTACTTGTAGGGAGTTGATAGTGTTTGGTTGTCATTAGCGTGCAAGACGCAGTGAGAGGTGAGTGATTGTTGGCATTCTTATGTCAAGGAGTGTTTTATACTTAAGTTAAGAGTTGCAGGCGTAGGCTGGATTACCTACAGACGTATGCGTTCTAGGACTGATAGAGTGATCGATTGATCATTGTTGTGTATCAAGGAACATTTATACTGATACATGTTATTGCATTCACATGCTGATTTTCTTTGTACACATTTATAGATACATATATATATTATCTTGCTGATGGTACAACAGTGTATGTAGACTTGATCAACTTGAGGAGGTTGATAGTATCAGGTGGTGAACCAGGAGATAGGATACCACTTGATAAGCTGATGATAGAGTTCTGATGATGCTGGAGTGCAGCCTGATTGTAATATTATAGAGTATAGGATTCATTATTATTATATGTGTGTATGTATTGTGTATATGCTTCGTCCAGTAAATGTATCCCAATTTGCTGGTGTTTGCCCTTGTCCTAGTGATGCTTCCCAGAAGGTAGTAAAGAAGGAGAGAGAGAGAGAAAGAACCAAGAACCACTGCTGTGGACAGGGTAGAAGGTAATACTAGTAAGTCATAGGGGATTGAGGAGATCATATCTCATAAGGAGAGAGTGGGGAGTCACAGCGGCTCGAGTGGGTGTGTGCACGTGACAACGAGGCTAAGTGTTGGAGCCGCATCCCCTAAACGTGTGATGCTGAGCCCCACTCCAAGAGCCAGAAGCGCCTAGTGTGACCTCCTAGTGAAGTGTAAGCACTCTACCGAGTTGTGGGTTGGGTTGTCCGTAGAGAAGGATCAACGACGACAACACCAACCAACCCACAGACTATAACAGTTGATACTTTTAATACCCTATTAATATCCTGTTTGGTCATATGAACATTCCTATGGTAAAAGCAGATGGCATCGCCGTCGAAGAAGCTCCTATTTATATCCACTCAACTCCATTCGCATATATATAAAAACCTACGCTTGAAACAATCAAGAGATCCTTCAACTGTTATGCTATGCGGTAATTTGTTTTTCGAATTGTGTACACTGTTACCGAACCAACATTTACCCAGGCCGTTTCTAAATTTAAACTTTTCAAATTTATACCCATTTGGTCATGTTTAGCCTTGTGTTGATCGAATTGTGACTGGTCCAGGACGGACCGGAACTTCGTCGTTCCATCACTTTCTAGTGTGAGGTTCAGTCAACATATATCAACCAAGTTTTTGTGACTCCTCGTCTACGTGTGTTGATACTTATAATACCCTATTAATATACCCTTTGCTATGTCCAATAGCCAACCTGTACATCCCTATCATGTCAACCCCAATTCTTCGCCTTTCCTTATAATGTAATTTATGCTTCGTCAATCTTTTTTACTATATACTGGGCCTAACAGTAGTAATATATAGCGGAAGAACAACAAAAGGTTTCTTATTACTAAGGCTACGATTAATTAATCCGAGTGTCCTATTTGACTTTTTACTAATAGTTTTGTATTGATTTTTTGGTTTTAAATTCTTGCAAATTATATCTCTTATATCCCCTTGATCCCTTTCGCAACCCGCCTGCGCAATCGCAACGAATACCAGAAAATTTATTAATTGTATACAATTGGAACAATAACAGGACATGATAATGAAAATGGAGCATGGTATGGCTGCAAAAATTAGCATAAGAACATAAGAACATAAGAACAAAGGTAACAGCAGAAGGCCTATTGGCCCATACGAGGCAGCTCCTATTTAAAACCACCCAATCCCACTCATATACATGTCCAACCCATGCTTGAAACAATCGAGGGACCCCACCTCTACAATGTTACGCGGCAATTGGTTCCACAAATCAACAACCCTGTTACTGAACCAGTATTTACCCAAGTCTTTCCTAAATCTAAACTTATCCAATTTATACCCATTGTTTCGTGTTCTGTCTTGTGTTGATGCTTTTAATACCCTATTAATATCCCCTTTGTTATGTCCATTCACCCACTTGTAAACCTCTATCATGTCACCCCTAACTCTTCGCCTTTCCAGTGAATGCAACTTAAGCTTTGTTAATCTTTTTCATATGAAAGATTTCTAATTTGGGGAATTAACTTAGTCATCCTACGCTGAACACGTTCAAGTGAATTTATATCCATTCTATAATATGGCGACCAAAACTGAACTGCATAATCTAAATGGGGCCTAACCAGACCAAGATATAGCTTGAGAACCACACCAGGTGTCTTGTTACTAACGCTGCGATTAATAAATCCAAGTGTCCGATTTGCCTTATTAAGAACATTTATGCATTGATCCTTTTGTTTTAAATTCTTACTAATCATAACTCCCTGATCCCTTTCGCAATTCGACTTCGCAATCTCAACACCATCTAGCTCGTATCTTGTAACCCTATCATCATTACCTAACCTCAGAACTTTACATTTATCAGCATTAAACTGCATCTGCCAATCCTTCGACCATTTCAAAACCCTATCTAGATCAACTTGAAGTGATAGTGAGTCCTCCTCCGAATTAATTTCCTTACCGATTTTCGTATCATCAGCATATTTGCAAATGTTGCTACTGAAACCTGAATCTAAATCATTTATATATATTATAAACAACAGAGGTCCCAGGACAGATCCCTGAGGCACCCCACTTACAACATTTTCCCACTTTGACTTGACTCCATTTATACTAACTCTCTGTTTCCTTTGGTATAGCCATGCCCTAATCCAGCTTAATATAGCACCCCCAATACCATGAGACTCTATCTTTTTAATCAGTCTTTCATGTGGTACTGTATCAAAAGCACTAGGTGATTTATTAGTGATTGTTCGAGAAACAAATCCCATTGTCATATTTGCATTAATTTGCAGCAGCCATTTGCAGACTTGGCTGCAGGTGATGCTGGGAGGTAATGGACCCAATAGTTTATGAATGTCATTAATTTTGTTTCATAAATGTTATGAAAGTTAATGAATCTGTCGAACAAAGGCTCCGCTATTACATTAGTTAAGAACATAAGAATGAAGGTAAATGTTGAAGGCCTATTGGCCCATACAACGCAGATCCTTTTTGTAACAAACGTTATGGAGCAGCAGGAGGAAGAAGCTAAGGGGAGAACTTACAGTTAAATAATTCTTCCATATATTCTAACCTGTTTCTCGTTAACTCCTGCTCCACCCGTTTCTTGAGGTTCTTCAACGTAACATATCGATGCAAGGACGTATTTCTGCGCCTGAGTTTGAAAATTTGGGCGGTGGAGAGCTTCAGAATTGTATTTTGCTCTCATATCTGAATCTTGCGGGGAGAGAAGTAACTCTTCTCAAATGGATTAGTCTTGTACTTGTAGGCCCCTCCTAACCACTCTGCATACTCTGCCTCCACGCAGTTCGCACACCAAACCTGTGTCAGGTTAGGTTAGGGTCTGTAAGTTTTAATTTCCTTGAAGTGTAACCTGGGGCTGATCCTCTCCCCAAGTTCGGTTGAGATGATCTTCCCGCACAGCTGCTCTAACAAGATGGTCCTTTTTTAGACTTACCTCGCCTCCAGGCGATCATGGGAGGGTTTTGTGGGAATTTTACCCAGGATGGATGTTCATTGTACGTTTCCCTCATCCGTGTCCATACTTCCTGGAGTTTTATCTTAAGCTGTGCTGCAAGGCCGGGGAAGAAAAGGGTTGGAAGAATCCATCTCTTGTCTCCCTCTTCTTGTGTTCTAGGTCTGAGTAGCTCTGCCCTTGTTTTTTCTCTGAGTTTCTCCTGGGCCGTATGTATTATTGTCTCTGGGTAGTCTCTGTTCCTGAACATATCCCATAGGTCATCAAGCTGGGGATATAGCGTCTCTTCTTTGCTTTTAATCCGCTTGAGTCTGAGTCCAAGTGAGTAGGGTAGCGATTTCTTCAAGGCTAGTGGGTGGCTCGAGTCAAATTTCAGATACGTGTGAAGGTTAGTCGGTTTATAGTATGCCTTCGTATGCAGATCCCTGGTTAGCTGGTCTATATACACTGTTGTATCTAGGAAATTAATCGTGGAGTCACTGTGTTCGAGGGTAAACTTAAGGTTTTCATGAACTGTATTTGACCATGAAAAGAAACCTTCTAGGCGCGGGAAACCGTCCTCCATTATTCCGAAGATGTCGTCTATGTAACGGAAATATACCGCCGGTCTGTCCTTCCTGTGGGATCGTTTCCTCTCGAACACTACATGCATAAATATTTCAGCGATTGCCACATTACTGGATGCTCCTATCGCTGTACCCTTGGTTTGCCGGTATGCCCGTCCTTCAAATTGCAAAAGGGTGTCTCTCATCACATGGAGGATGGCCTCTTCAAGAGTTTCTTTCGAGGGGTTCCTCCATACTCCTGCGTCTTGAAGTTCCTGTCTAATTTTTGCTCTGTTATCTGTAAAAAAGATGCTACTACCTTTGCAGCTTCTCTCTGTGGTATGCTCGGGTAGAGCGATACCACGTCCATGGAAAAAGGCGGGCCCCTCTCGGGACGGGGCCTCTAATTTTTGCAATTTTCTTGAGGAAATCCGTCGCATCTTTGGTTCTTTCCGGTAGTAGGCGTAGTAGGGGGTTCAGGAGGGCTGTGCAGATCCAGTTTACCGGCCTTGTTGGGGCCCGGCAGCCGCTTAAAACCGGTCTCCCTTGCCACGTTCCTGTTGTTTCTTCTAGTGCTTTATGGATCATTGTTAAAAGGTAGAGGTGGGGAACGATGGATTCAAAGGCTAGGAAGAAATCTCTCGCCCCTACCTGCATGAGTCCTCCTTTCCCGTCCCCAGCCTTGTTTTCGAACAGATTGAGGACTATCCGTTTACTCCTCGTTTGGGCGTTTCTAAGCGCCTCATCCTGGTTGAGTATCTGTTTGTAGGCTGCAGTGTCTGCCAGGTGCCTCTTCATCTCGTTCCTGTAGTTGTCTTTTCTCCAGGCGACGACAGTACCTCCCTTGTCCGCCGGCTATATCACAATATCCGTGCGTCCTTTCAGCATTGATAGGGCGTCCCTCTCCTCCCTTGTGAGATTGCAGTTGCGTCGTCGTTCTGCACCACGCTTGAGGACCTTCATTTGCTGGATTACCTGTTTAAGGCCTACTAGGTTGTAGTTTGGGCACTGGACTGGTTTGCTGGGGTGGGGGTACCTAAAAGAGAGGGAGAGTTTAGTTCTCTTAATTACTCCCTGTGACTTACCTTGCTACGGCCGGAGTTTGCTCCAAACTTGGTTGATACTAGTTTCCAAGTTGTTGCACAGATCCTCTATCGCATCTTCTCTCTTCTTACGCTCCGGAGGGCCTATCACGAACGTAAGTCCCTTTTCCAACAGTTTCATCTCCTGTTCAGTAAGGGGTACCTCAGAGACAACTGTCTGTTTAAATTGTCCTCTTTTCTGCCTTAATTCCTGTCGTTTCCTGAGTTTCTCCGATCTCCACCGTTCCACCCTCTGTCTCTTCCTTGTTGGTCTTGGTTCGTGCTGTTCCAGCACTTGGCTCTGTTGTTGATCTCCTGGTTCCGATTGTTGCCTCTGCCCCTGTTTCTGTTTCTGAAAAAATTATTATCATTATGGCCCCTATTATTATTATTACCTCCCTGTCTGTTGTCCCTGTTATTGTTCCAGGAAGGGTAGTCTCTGCTGTTATTGCCTCTGTTGTCTCCTAGGGTGATCCTGTTGTTCTGGCCTCTCTGGTCGCCGGTCCCGTTCCTGTTACACTGGCCTCGGTTATCTCTGGATTTGTCCATGTTGTTCCTCGTCTGGTTTCCACCCTGTTTGTCTCGTGGTGAATCACTCCATCCTCCTCGTGACCTGTCTCTGTTATTCCTGCCTTGACTGTTGTTGTTGTTCGCCGAGGTGTCCTGTTGGAAGTTCAGTCTTTTCGGGCTCTTCCTCCTGTTCGAATCTGCTCTGGGTGGGAAGGGGGGTTGTTGTAGAGCAGGCTTGCCTAGAATAGGGGACAAAGGGACATCATCGTCATCGTTCATCAGGAGTACTGAACGTAAGGGTTTTGGGGCCACTTGCTTTTGTTGTTGCTGTGGCTGCACTTGTTCTATGGCTCCTAGACCAGGGGCTTTGTCCACTGCTGTAGTCAAGCTCTGCAGCGTACCTTCCTGAGGGTTTGAGAAGAAACTTTCATACCTGTGTGACGTCTGTCCCGAGCGCATCATCAGGCTTCCATCGTATGGCCTTTCGAGGGTCCCTGGTTTCGGAGCTGTCTTTAGTCTGAAACCTTCCCATAAGGCCGTACCTATTCTTACCTGATCCCAACCTCGTATTAGGAGGCGAGCTACGATGAGCTCTATTTTGGCCATTTCTCTCGTATGTGAGGCTTTGAGAAGGAGCATGTATGTCGCCATAGACGCTCTGGCCTGTTCCAAGTTAACTCTGTTTAGACAGCTGGCTAGACCTGGTAGGATTGGGAGACCTGCTGAGAAAAATGGGAAACAAACCTGTTGGGCAAGGTATACAGGGACTCTGTTTAGCCTCACTGCCCGTTGGACGAACGTCAACCTGTCTTAAATATTCTATAGTTGTAAAGATTCGCTTTACCAGGGCTATAATTTCTAAGTCCTCCTGTTGGAAAAAACTGTTAACCTCATAGAGGTCGGATCTTTCCATCATTTTGTGTATTTGGACTGTTATATCACTCTCCTGGAGGAGGTCCTCCGGATTTGGAGTGAACGGCAGGTGTTCAAGGGCTTTCGACCCTGGTCCCGTCCATACTCTCCTGTCTCTCCAGACTCCTTGGAGGGTGCCTTCAGGAAGTTGAGGTCTCTGTTTGTATTTGTTAAAGATCTCCTTAACCATGGCAAAGATTGATCCATTTGAGAAGAGTTACTTCTCTCCCCGCAAGATTCAGATGAGAGAGCAAAATACAATTCTGAAGCTCTCCACCGCCAAAATTTCCAAATTCAGGCGCAGAAATACGTCCTTGCATCGATATGTTATGTTGAAGAACCTCAAGAAACGGGTGGAACAGGAGTTAACGAGAAACAGGTTAGAATATACGGAAGAATTATTTAACGGTAAGTTCTCCCCTTAGCTTCTTCCTCCTGCTGACCATATGGTTTGTTATAAAAAGGATCTGCGTTGTGTGGGCCAATAGGCCTTCAACATTTACCTTCATTCTTATGTTCTTAACTAATGTAATTGCGGAGCCTTTGTTCGACAGATTCATTAACTTTAGTGACGTTTATGAAACAAAATTATTGACATTCATAAACTATTGGGTCCATTACCTCACAGCATCACCTGTAGCCAAGTCTGCATATGGCTGCTACAATTAATGCAATTATGACAATGAGATTTGTTTCTCGAACAGTCACTAATAAATCACCTAGTGCTATTTTTTGTAGCCGTACCGTGCTCCATTTACATTTTCCTGTCCTGTTTTTGTCCCAATTGTATACGATTAATAAATTTTCTGGTATTCGTTGCGATTGCGCAGGCTGGTTGCGAAAGGGATCAAGGGGGATATAAGAGATATAATTAGCAAGAATTTAAAACTAAAAAATCAATACAAAAATATTAGTAAAAAGTCAAATAGGACACTAGGATTAATTAAACGTAGCCTTAGTAATAAGAAACCTGGTGCTGTTCTTCATCTATATATTACTACTGTTAGGCCCCCTGTAGATTATGCAGTTCAGATCGTATCAACATACTATGGAATGGATATTAATTTACTAGAACGTTTCCAGCGTAGCATGACGAAGTTAATCTCGCAAATTAGAAATCTGCCATAGTAAAAAGATTGACGAAGCTTAAATTACATTATATGGAAAGGTGAAGAATTAGGGTTGACATGATAGGGATGTACAAGTGGGCTAATGGATATAGGAAAGGGGGATATTAATAGGGTATTAAAAGTATCAACACACGCAGACGAGGAGTCACAAAAACTTGGTTGAAATATATTGACTGAACCTAACACTAGAAAGTGATGGAACGACGAAGTTCCGGTCCGTCCTGGACCAGTCACAATTCGATCAACACAAGGCTAAACATGAACAAATCGGTATAAATTTGAAAAGTTTAAATTTAGAAATAGCCTGGGTCAATGTTGGTTCGGTAACAGTGTACACAATTCGAAGAACAAATTACCGCATAGCATAACAGTTGAAGGATCTTTTGATTGTCTCAAGCATAGGTTTTTATATATATGTGAATGGTGTTGGGTGGATATAACTTCTTCGACGGCGATGCCATCTGCTTTTACCTTCATTCCTATGTTCATATGAATGGACATTCATATGAACATAGGAATGTTCATATTGACAAAGAGGGATATTAATAGGGTATTAAAAGTATCAAAGCATAATAAAACTCAAAACAATGAATATATACTGGATAACTATAGATATGGGAATGTTCTGGGTAAATACAGATTCGGTAACAGGACTGTCGATTTGTGGACCCTATTACCGCAAAACTTAGGGGGATATTAATAGTAGTATTTGTTACGGACCCGAGCCCAGCATCGTAGCACGGAGCTGTGACGACCACGCCATCTGTGAGTCAGCTCCCAAAACCCCCTCCAAATGGATGACGCCATCTAGTGCGGACGAGATATACCGGCCACAGGGGCTGGTTTCCCGTCTTGATCAGCTCATGACATAGCCGCTGCTGACCTCTGGTGAGGTGACGCTTAGACAGCAACGCCATCTATGGAGTGGATAGGTGGACGTTTGTGTCTAAGTCGGTAAGTGAGGTGCTCTAGAGTGTAACTAGTACTGATGCCGTGTCTGATTACAGAGTCGACCTGGGACTGCTGGATTGGGCGATGGGCAGTCTACCCAAGGCAGCCAGAGTCTCTCCAAGTGTTTGCTGTAGAAGCTGTGAGTCACCCCCCGGACGAACACTGTTGAGTGTTAGCCTGCCTGTGACGTGGCAGTTCCAGGAATTGTCGTACCCGGGGCTGACTGGTGGAGAAGACAAGCCAATGGGGTGTTGAGAGAGGAGTGTGATAAGCGGAATCACACGAGGCTCCTGCCTAGGGCTCGCAACCCTAGTATCGGTCGTGGAGGGGCCTACGCAGTGGAGCTGATTGGAACCTGCCAGCTACAGGCTGGATTTGTGGTTGAAGGCCTCCACGAAGGTGCACCCAGTGGGCCTGTGATTTGGCTGGCCTGTGGCCAGGGTAGATTCGCCTAGGGAATTCAAGGATTCATCGTGGGCCACAAAGAAGAGAACCAGGGCTACTCATCGTGAGCACCGTGAAACATCCTGAGTCTTCGGAGGAAGACCAGTTATTGTACATAAGTGTAGTTATAGACCCAGTGAGTGACTGTGAGATATTTATTTATGGTGGTGGAATATATATATATTTAAATTTAGTGCATTTGTATCCCTTCCCCTTTAATATACTTGTGTTACGGAACACACCCCTTGAAAACCACTACTAACTTGGGGCCGGATTCCCAAATTCTAATAACATCAGAAAAGAACCCGGTTACGTCCCAGTAGGGCCGTATCAACAAAAGACATAACACGAAACAATGATTATCAATTGGATAAGATTAGATTTATAATAGACATGGGTAAATTCTGGTTCGGTAACAGAGTTGTTGATTTCTATAACCAATTACCGCCTACTGAGGTGGTGGGTTCCTTCAATTGTTTCAAGAGTGGGATGGACATATATATGAGTGGGATTGGGTGGTTATAAATAGCAGTTGCCTTGTATGGTCCAATAGGTCTTCTGCAGACACCTTCTTATGTTCTTAACAGTTGTACCAAGAGAATTTCATTCCTGCTCTAATGATCCATTTGTGAAGATGTGAGTGGTTGTTTGTGTTGAGATATTTTCCATCAATAGCATGTTGATGTTGTCTCACAATCGACTACTATAACAAAATTTATCATAGTATGGGCTATTGCGTGCTGTAGTGGCTCAGTGATATATCCATTTATTTCAGATACTAGGCAAAAACTCCATGTCACCAGACTTCACCTGATATGATTTAGCTCATAAGGCGCCGAACCAACTCAGACCCTTACTTGCTTCCCCAGTTCTTTCCTGGTCGTGCTGTTTACGCTCGTTCGTTCTTGTAACAATGGCAAAGACTAATCCATTTGCGAAGAGTTACTTCTCACCTCGCAAGATTCAGATGAGAGAGCAAAATACAATTCTGAAGCTCTCCACCGCCAAAATTTCCAAACTCAGGCGCAGAAATACGTCCTTGCATCGATATGTTATGTTGAAAAACCTCAAGAAACGGGTGGAGCAGGAGTTAACGAGAAACAGGTTAGAATATATGGAAGAATTATTTAACGGTAAATTCTCCCCTTAGCTTCTTCCTCCTGCTGCTCCATATGGTTTGTTATAAAAAGGATCTGCGTTGTATGGGCCAATAGGCCTTCAACATTTACCTTCATTCTTAGGTTCTTAACTAATGTAATAGCGGAGCCTCCGTTCGACAGATTCATTAACTTTCATGACATTTATGAAACAAAATTATTGACATTCATAAACTATTGGGTCCATTACCTCCCAGCATCACCTGTAGCCAAGTTTGCAAATGGCTGCTACAATTAATGCAAATATGACAATGGTGTTTGTTTCTCGAACACTCAGTAAAAAATCACCTAGTTCTATTTTTTGCAGCCATACCGTGCTCCATTTACATTATCCTGTCCTGTTTTTGTCCCAATTGTATACGATTTATAAATTTTCTGGTATTCGTTGCGATTGCCCAGGCGGGTTGCGCAAGGGATCAAGGGGGATATAAGAGATATAATTAGCAAGAATTTAAAACCAAAAAAACAATACAAAAATATTAGTAAAAAGTCAAATAGGACACTAGGACTAATTATTCGTAGCCTTAGTAATAAGAAACCTGGTGTTGTTCTTCATCTATATATTACTACTGTTAGGCCCCCTGTAGATTATGCAGTTCAGATCGTATCAACATACTACCCAGCAAACAATTTTAGGTTGCCACAACATATCTGGAAAGTATTTGAAAGTATTGGAAACGTTTGTTTCATCGTATCAGATACGATATTGTGTGTGGACTTAAATAGGTTTCCAAAACTTATAACCAAGACATATGTATCTAACACTAATTTGAGATGTTGTGGCAACTTTACACTCCTAACATGAGTCATTCATAATCCATTCATACACCAATATGAATCTCTTATGAAAGGTTTGAGCCAATAATCTGAACCATTTTCACATCTTTGTGTTTAAAGTTAAGTTTCTTGAAATTAAATTATATTTTATATTATATTATTTTTATTATATTTTATATTATATTATTATTTTCAATTTAAATATTAAAACCAATTTAAGGGTAAACAAAATCTAATAATTTATATTTCTTTTATTATTTACTAACAATTATAATTATTTACTAACGGAGAGAGGGGAGGCTGGACGGCGGAGAGTGGCGGACGGTGGCGGATAGTGGCGGCGGGCGGACAGTGGCGGCGGCGGGCGGACAGTGGCGGCTGTGGCGGATAGTGGCGGCGGGCGGACAGTGGCGGCGGGCGGACAGTGGCGGCGGTGGCGGATGGTGGCGGCGGGCGGGCGGACAGTGGCGGCGGGCGGGCGGACAGTGGCGGCGGGCGGACAGTGGCGGCTGTGGCGGATAGTGGCGGCTGTGGCGGATAGTGGCGGCGGGCGGACCGTGGCGGCTTTGGCGGCGGTGGTGGACAGTGGCGGCGGGCGGACAGTGGCGGCGGCGGGCGGACAGTGGCGGCGGCGGGCGGACAGTGGCGGCGGCGGGCGGACAGTGGCGGCGGTGGGCGGACAGTGGTGGCGGCGGGCGGACAGTGGTGGCGGCGGGCGGACAGTGGCGGCGGCGGGCGGACAGTGGTGGCGGCGGGCGGACAGTGGTGGCGGCGGGCGGACAGTGGTGGCGGCGGGCGGACAGTGGTGGCGGCGGGCGGACAGTGGTGGCGGTGGCAGACAGTGGTGGCGGTGGCAGACAGTGGTGGCGGTGGCGGACAGTGGTGGCGGTGGCGGATAGTGGCAGCGGGCGGACAGTGGCGGCGGTGGCGGATAGTGGCGGCGGACGGACAGTGGCGTCGGGCGGACAGTGGCGGCGGTGGCGGATAGTGGCGGCGGGCGGACAGGGTTGGCGGCGGGCGGACAGTGGCGGCGGTGGCGGATATTGGTGGCGGGCGGACAGTGGCGGTGGGCGGACAGTGGCGGCGGGCGGACAGTGGCGGCTGTGGCGGATAGTGGCGGCGGCGGGCGGACAGTGGAGGCGGCGGGCGGACAGTGGAGGCGGCGGGCGGACAGTGGAGGCGGCGGGCGGACAGTGGTGGCGGCGGGCGGACAGTGGTGGCGGCGGGCGGACAGTGGTGGCGGCGGGCGGACAGTGGTGGCGGCGGGCGGACAGTGGTGGCGGCGGGCGGACAGTGGTGGCGGTGGCGGACAGTGACGGCGGTGGCGGACAGTGGCGGCGATGGCGGACAGTGGCGGCGGTGGCGGACAGTGGCGGCGGTGGCGGACACTGGCGGCTGTGTCTGGCGGTGGTGGCGGGTGGCGGCGTCTGTGATGAGTGGTGGCGGCTGGCGGTGGTGGGTGGTGGCGGCGGCGGTGGTGGGTGGTGGTGGCGGCGGCGGCTGGTGGTGGAGGGTGGTGGCGGTGGTGGTGGGTGGTGGTGGCGGCGGCTGGTGGTGGTGGGTGGTGGTGGCGGCGGCGGTGGTGGTGGGTGGTGGTGGCGGCGGCGGCTGGTGGTGGTGGGTGGTGGCGGCGGTGGTGGTGGGTGGTGGTGGCGGCGGCGGCTGGTGGTGGTGGCGGCGGCTGGTGGTGGTGGCGGCGGGTGGTGGGTGGCGGCGGCGGCTGGTGGTGGTGGGTGGTGGCGGCGGGTGGTGGGTGGTGGTGGGTGGTGGCGGGTGGTGGCGGGCGGTGGCGGGCGGTGGCGGGCGGCGGCGGCTGTGGTGGGTGGTGACGATCGGCGGTGGGGGGGGCTGGTGGCGGCTGGCGGTGGCGGCTTGCGGTGGCGACTGTGGCAACGGGCGGTGACGGCTGATAGCGGGCGGTGGTGGCGGCTGGTGGCAGGTGGTGGTGGCGGCTGGTGGTGGCGGTGGTGGTGGCGGTGGTGGCGGCTGGTGGTGGCGGCTGGTGGTGGTGGCAGCTGGTGGCGGTGATGGCGGCTGGTGGTGGTGGCAGCTGGTGGCGGTGATGGCGGCTGGTGGTGGTGGTGGTGGTGGCTGGTGGTGGTGGTGGTGGTGATGGCGGCTGGTGGCGGGCGGTGGCGGCTTGTGGCGGCTGGTGGTGGCGGCGGTGGTGGGTGGTGGTGGTGGGTGGTGGTGGCGGCTGTGGTGGGTGGTGGCGGTGGTGTCGGCGGCGGCTGTGGTGGGTGGTGGCGGCGGCGGCGGTGATGGGTGGTGGCGGCGGCGGTGGTGGTGGGTGGTGGTGGCGGCGGCGGTGATGGGTGGTGGCGGCGGTGGTGGTGGCGGCGGCGGCGGCTGGTGGTGGTGAGTGGTGGCGGCGGGTGGCGGTAGTGGGTGGCGGTGGTGGGTGGCGGTGGCTGGTGGCGGCTGGTGGTGGGAGGTGGCGGCGGGTGGTTAGTGGCGGTGGTGGGTGGCGGTGTTTGGTGGCGGGTGGCGGGTGGCGGCTGGTGGCGGCTGGTGGTGGGTGGCGGCTGGTGGTGGGTGGTGGCAGGTGGCGGCTGGTGGTGGGTGGTGGCGGGTGGCGGCTGGTGGTGGGTGGCGGCTGGTGGTGGGTGGCGGGTGGCGGCGGGTGGCGGCTGGTGGTGGGAGGTGGCGGCGGGTGGTTAGTGGCGGTGGTGGGTGGCGGTGTTTGGTGGCGGGTGGCGGGTGGCGGCGGGTGGCGGCTGGTGGTGGGTGGCGGGTGGCGGCGGGTGGCGGCTGGTGGTGGGTGGTGGCAGGTGGCGGCTGGTGGTGGCTGGTGGCGGGTGGCGGCTGGTGGTGCGTGGTAGCGGCGGGTGGTGAGTGGCGGTGGTGGGTGGCGGTGGCTGGTGGCTGGTGGCGGGTGGTGGCGGGTGGCGGCTGGTGGTGGGTGGTGGCGGGTGGCGGCTGGTGGTGGGTGGTGGCGGGTGGCGGCTGGTGGTGGCGGGTGGCGGCTGGTGGTGGCGGGTGGCGGCTGGTGGTGGGTGGTGGCGGGTGGCGGCTGGTGGTGGGTGGCGGCTGGTGGTGGGTGGCGGGTGGCGGCGGGTGGCGGCTGGTGGTGGGTGGCGGTGGGTGGCGGCGGGTGGCGGCGGGTGGCTGGTGGTGGGTGGTGGCGGGTGGCGGCTGGTGGTGGGTGGCGGCTGGTGGTGGGTGGTGGCGGGTGGCGGCTGGTGGTGGGTGGCGGCTGGTGGTGGGTGGTGGCGGGTGGCGGCTGGTGGTGGGTGGCGGGTGGCGGCGGGTGGTGGGAGGTGGCGGCGGGTGGTGAGTGGCGGTGGAGGGTGGCGGCGGCTGGTGGTGGGTGGTGGCGGGTGGCGGCTGGTGGTGGGTGGTGGCGGGTGGCGGCTGGTGGTGGGTGGTGGCGGGTGGCGGCTGGTGGTGGGTGGTGGCGGGTGGCGGCTGGTGGTGGGTGGCGGCTGGTGGTGGGTGGCGGGTGCGGCGGGTGGTGGGTGGCGGTGGGTGGCGGCGGGTGGCGGCTGGTGGCGGGTGTCGGCTGGTGGCGGGTGGCGGCTGGTGGCGGGTGGCGGCTGGTGGTGGCTGGTGGTGGGTGGTGGCGGGTGGCGGCTGGTGGTGGGTGGTGGCGGGTGGCGGCTGGTGGTGGGTGGCGGCTGGTGGTGGGTGGTGGCGGCTGGTGGTGGGCGGCGGGTGGCGGCGGGTGGCGGCTGGTGGCGGCCAGCTGGGACACACCCTTCACCACTGAAGGTCTGAGAACAACTAACCATATGTCTCTCTCACCACCACCAGCCTAGTGTTGCCAGCTCGCGCTCTCAAAATGTTTCCTTCAAAGATTGTATATTATCTTTGAACAACAAGTTTGATTATCAAGGAAATAATGCATATATTATTGTCACATTAATACTGTGCAATATCTTATTACATTCCTGCTAAATAATTATAATTTGAAACAGGACAAAAAATCCAACATATATATAAAAACCAACATTAGAGATCACGAGGCCTAGGCCTCGCCTGTGACCACACATCCTGCCTCCCTGGCCTGCTACACTCACACACCTCACACTCTTAACTCTCTCATAATCACTCTCACTCTCTTACTCTGTCACTCTTACTCTTTGTCACTCTTACTCTCTGTCACTCTTACTCTCTGTCACTCTTACTCTCTGTCACTCTTACTCTCTGTCACTCTTACTCTGTCACTCTTACTCTGTCACTCTTACACTGTCACTCTTACTCTCTGTCACTCTTACTCTCTGTCACTCTTACTCTCTGTCACTCTTACTCTCTGTCACTCTTACTCTGTCACTCTTACTCTCTGTCACTCTTACTCTGTCATTCTTACTCACTCTCAGTCACCCTTACCCATTCATACTCACTCTCTCACTCTTACTCTCATACTCTTACTCTCAATTACTCTTACTCTCAATCACTCTTACTCCCAATCACTCCTACTCCCAATCACTCCTACTCCCAATCACTCCTACTCTCATTCTTACTCTTACTCCCAATCACTCTTACTCTCAATCACTCTTATTCTCATTCTTACTCTTACTCTCACTCTTACTCTTACTCCCATTCACTCTTACTCCCAATCACTCTTACTCTCAATCACTCTTACTCTCAATCACTCTTACTCTCAATCACTCTTACTCTCATTCTTACTCTTACTCACTCTTACTCTCAATCACTCTTATTCTCATTCTTACTCCTACTCCCAATCACTCTTACTCCCAATCACTCTTACTCTCAATCACTCCTACTCCCAATCACTCTTACTCTCAATCACTCTTACTCTCAATCACTCTTACTCTCAATCACTCTTACTCTCATTCTTACTCTAACTCACTCTTACTCTCAATCACTCTTATTCTCATTCTTACTCCTACTCCCAATCACTCTTACTCCCAATCACTCTTACTCTCAATCACTCTTACTCCCAATCACTCTTACTCTCAATCACTCTTACTCTCAATCACTTTTACTCTCAATCACTCTTACTCTCAATCACTCTTACTCTCACTAACTCTCAATCACTCTTACTCTCACTCTAACTCTCAATCACTCTTACGCACTATTACTCACTCTTTCTCTCAGTCATCCTAACTCTCTCTCATACTCACTCTTACTCTGTCACTCTTACTCTCTGTCACTCTTACTCTCTGTCACTCTTACTCTCTGTCACTCTTACTCTCTGTCACTCTTACTCTCTGTCACTCTTACTCTGTCACTCTTACTCTCTGTCACTCTTACTCTCTGTCACTCTTACTCTCTTTCACTCTTACTCTCTATCACTCTTACTGTCATTCTTACTCTGTCACTCTTACTCACTCTCAGTCACCCTTACCCATTCATACTCACTCTCACTCTTACTCTCATACTCTTACTCTCAATTACTCTTACTCTCAATCACTCTTACTCCCAATCACTCCTACTCCCATTCACTCCTACTCTCAATCACTCCTACTCTCATTCTTACTCTTACTCTTACTACCAATCACTCTTACTTTCAATCACTCTTATTCTCATTCTTACTCTTACTCTCACTCTTACTCCCAATCACTCTTACTCCCAATCACTCTTACTCTCAATCACTCTTACTCTCAATCACTCTTACTCTCACTCACTCTTACTCTCAATCACTCTTATTCTCATTCTTACTCCTACTCTCACTCTAACTCCTACTCCCAATCACTCTTACTCCCAATCACTCTTACTCTCAATCACTCTTACTCCCAATCACTCTTACTCTCAATCACTCTTACTCTCAATCACTCTTACTCTCAATCACTCTTACTCTCAATCACTCTTACTCTCACTAACTCTCAATCACTCTTACTCTCACTCTAACTCTCAATCACTCTTACTCTCATACTCACCCTTACTCTCAATCACTTTACTCTCACTCTTACTCATTCTGTCACCCTTACTCTCACTCTTACTCACTCTGTCACTCTTACTCACTCTCAGTCACTCTTACTTATACTCACTCTTACTCACACTTACACACTCTCTGGCACTCTCACTCACCTTCAGTCACTCTTACTCACTCTTACCCACTCTCGCTCACTCTTACTCACTCTAGTTAATAAGAACACGCCAATATAAGACAACAAAACGTTTTCAGATTCTTTCTCACCACTTTCCAGCAACTTTTATAATTTATATAAATTATCTTAGGGAATAATACATAAATTATATATTTAAACATGATATTAGTGTTTAGTGGAATGCATAAGGAGTCAAATTGTGTTAAAAAGCGATTTTTAGAAAATTTGGAAAACTACTTTTTTTTGTTCATATTATAACTAAATGGATTTTAAAGGTTTCACTCAGCCAATATATATCATTCACAATTTATTAATGAATTTTACAAAAAAACACCATAAATTTTATATTTAAACATGTAAAAACTATTTGTTTTACATTTGGAAGAAAATAATTGTAGAAAAACAATTTATAATTAAACCTTTGTGTTTGGATTTTTTGAGTAAAAGTTTCTCAAAGGCTCTCCTGCACCATTCTCAATGCAAATCATTCCCACACCTATGGGAAGAGATAGGCGAACGTTGTGTAGATGATTTGTGTTTGCTGGGTATGGAATAGATATTAATTTACTGAAACGTTTCCAGCATAGGATGACGATGTTAATCTCGCAAATAAGAAACCTGCCATAGTAAAAAAGATTGACGAAGCTTAAATTACATTATATGGAAAGGCGAAGAATTAGGGTTGACATGATAGAGATGTACAAGTGGGCTAATGGACATAGCAAAGGGGATATTAATAGGGTAACAAAAGTTACAACACACGCAGACGAGGAGTCACAAAAACTTGGTTGAAATATGTTGACTGAACCTCACACTAGAAAGTGGTGGAACGACGAAGTTCCAGTACGTCCTGGACCAGTCACAATTCGATCAACACAAGGCTAAACATTAACAAATGAGTATAAATTTTAAAAGTTTAAATTTTGAAATGGCCTAGGTAAATGTTGGTTTGATAACTGTGTACACAATTTGAAGAACAAACTACCGCATAGCATAACAGTTGAAGGATCTCTTCATTGTTTCAAGCGTAGGTTTTTATATATATTTTTGAACGGGGTTGGGCGGATATAAATAGGTACTTTTTCGACGGCGATGCCATCTGTTAATAGGCCATCTGCTTTTACCTTCATACCTATGTTCATATGAATGGACATTCATATGAACATAGGAATATTCATATGAACATAGGAATATTCATATGAACATAGGAATATTCATATGAACATAGGAATATTCATATGAACATAGGAATATTCATATGAACATAGGAATATTCATATGAACATAGGAATATTCATATGAACAAAAAGGGATATTAATAGGATATTAAAAGTATCAACGCATGATAAAACTCAAAACAATGAATATAAATTGGATAACTATAGATATGGGAATGTTCTGGGTAAATACAGATTCGGTAACAGGACTGTCGATTTGTGGACCCTATTACTGCAAAACATAGGGGGATATTAATAGTAGTATTAAAAGTATTAACACAAGACATAACACGAAACAATGAGTATAAATTGGATAAAATTAGATTTATAACAGACATAGGTAAATAATGGTTCGGTAACAGAGTTGTTGATTTCTAGAACCAATTACCGCCTACTGTGGTGGAGGTGGGGTCCTTCAATTGTTTCAAGATTGGGATGGACATGTATATGAGTGGGATTTAGTGGTTATAAATAGCACTTGTCTTTTATGTGGCAATAGGCCTTCTGCAGTCACCTTCTTATGTTCTTAACAGTTGTACCAAGAGAATTTCATTCCTGCTCTAATGATCCATTTGTGAAGATGTGAGTGGTTGTTTGTGTTGAGATATTTTCCATCAATAGCATGTTGATGTTGTCTCACAATCGACTACTATAACAAAATTTATCATAGTATGGGCTATTGCGTGCTGTAGTGGCTCAGTGATATATCCATTTATTTCAGATACTAGGCAAAAACTCCATGTCACCAGACTTCACCTGATATGATTTAGCTCATAAGGCGCCGAACCAACTCAGACCCTTACTTGCTTCCCCAGTTCTTTCCTGGTCGTGCTGTTTACGCTCGTTCGTTCTTGTAACAATGGCAAAGACTAATCCATTTGCGAAGAGTTACTTCTCACCTCGCAAGATTTAGATGAGAGAGCAAAATACAATTCTGAAGCTCTCCACCGCCAAAATTTCCAAACTCAGGCGCAGAAATACGTTCTTGCATCGATATGTTATGTTGAAGAACCTCAAGAAACTGGTGGAGCAGGAGTTAACGAGAAACAGGTTAGAATATATCGAAGAATTATTTAACGGTAAGTTCTCCCCTTAGCTTCTTCCTCCTGCTGACTATATGGTTTGTTATAAAAAGAATCTGGTTTGTATGGGCCAATAGGCCTTCAACATTTACCTTCATTCATATGTTCTTAACTAATGTAATAGCGGAGCCTTTGTTCGACAGATTCATTAACTTTCTTGACATTTATGAAACAAAATTAATGACATTCATAAACTATTTGGTCCATTTCCTCCCAGCATCACCTGTAGCCAAGTTTGCAAATAGCTGTTGCAAATTAATGCAAATATGACAATGGGATTTGTTTCTCAAACAGTCAGTAATAAATCACCTAGTGCTATTTTTTGCAGCCATACCGTGCTCCATTTACATTATCCTGCCCTGTTTTTGTCCCAATTGTATACAAATAATAAATTTTCTGGTATTCGTTGCGATTGCACAGGCAGGTTGCGAAAGGGATCAGGGGGATATAAGAGATATCATTAGCAAGAATTTAAAACCAAAAAATCAATACAAAAATATTAGTAAAAAGTCAAATAGGACACTAGGACTAATTAATCGTAGCCTTAGTAATAAGAAACCTGGTGTTGTTCTTCAGCTATATATTACTACTGTTAGGCCCCCTGTAGATTATGCAGTTCAGATCGTATCAACATACAATGGAATGGATATTAATTTACTAGAACGTTTCCAGCGTAGGATGACGAAGGTAATCTCGCAAATTAGAAATCTGCCATAGTAAAAAGATTGACGAAGCTTAAATTACATTATATGGAAAGGTGAAGAATTAGGGTTGACATGATAGGGATGTACAAGTGGGCTAATGGACATAGCAAAGGGGTTATTAATAGGGTATTAAAAGTATCAACACACATAAGAACATAAGAACAAAGGTAACTGCAGAAGGCCTATTGGCCCATACGAGGCAGCTCCTATTCTATAACCACCCAATCCCACTCATATACTTGTCCAACCCGCGCTTGAAACAATCGAGGGACCCCACCTCCACCACGTTACGCGGCAATTGGTTCCACAAATCTACAACCCTGTTACTGAACCAGTATTTACCCAAGTCTTTCCTAAATCTAAACTTATCCAATTTATACCCATTGTTTCGTGTTCTGTCCTGTGTTGATACTTTTAATACCCTATTAATATCCCCCTTGTTATGTCCATTCACCCACTTGTAAACCTCTATCATGTCGCCCCTAACTCTTCGCCTTTCCAGTGAATGCAACTTAAGCTTTGTTAATCTTTCTTCATATGAAAGATTTCTAATTTGGGGAATTAACTTAGTCATCCTACGCTGGACACGTTCAAGTGAATTTATATCCATTCTATAATATGGCGACCAAAACTGAACTGCATAATCTAAATGGGGCCTAACTAGAGCAAGATATAGCTTGAGAACCACACCAGGTGTCTTGTTACTAACGCTGCGATTAATAAATCCAAGTGTCCGATTTGCCTTATTACGAACATTTATGCATTGATCCTTTTGTTTTAAATTCTTACTAATCATAACTCCCAGATCCCTTTCGCAATCCGACTTCGCAATCACAACACCATCTTCTTGAGGTTATCTTGAGATGATTTCGGGGCTTTAGTGTCCCCGCGGCCCGGTCTTCGACCAGGCCTCCACCCCCAGGAAGCAGCCCGTGACAGCTGACTAACACCCAGGTACCTATTTTACTGCTAGGTAACAGGGGCATAGGGTGAAAGAAACTCTGCCCATTGTTTCTCGCCGGCGCCTGGGATCGAACCCAGGACCACAGGATCACAAGTCCAGCGTGCTGTCCGCTCGGCCGACCGGCTCCCCCCAATCTAGCTCGTATCTTGTAACTCTATCATCATTACCTAACCTCAGAACTTTACATTTATCAGCATTAAGCTGCATCTGCCAATCCTTTGACCATTTCAAAACCCTATCTAGATCAACTTGAAGTGATAGTGAGTCCTCCTCCGAATTAATTTCCCTACCGATTTTCGTATCATCGGCAAATTTGCAAATGTTGCTACTCAAACCTGAATCTAAATCATTTATATATATTATATACAACAGAGGTCCCAGGACAGAGCCTTGAGGCACTCCACTTACAACATTTTCCCACTCTGACTTGATTCCATTTATACTAACTCTCTGTTTCCTTTGGTATAGCCATGCCCTAATCCAGCTTAATATAGCACCCCCAATACCATGAGACTCTATCTTTTTAATCAGTCTTTCATGTGGCACTGTATCAAAAGCTTTGCTAAAGTCAAGGTATACAACATCGCAATCCTTACCATTATCAACTGCCTCAACAATGCTAGAATAAAAAGATAACAAATTTGTTAAACATGAACGGCCATTTATAAAACCATGTTGCGACTCAATTATTAATTTATGTTTTTCAAGATGAAGAAGAATTTTATTTGCTATTATGGATTCGAGTAACTTTCCCACAATAGACGTTAGGCTAATTGGTCGATAGTTAGACGCAAGTGATCTATCTCCTTTCTTAAAAACTGGTATCACATTAGCAACTTTCCAAAACTCTGGCACTCTGCCTGACTCTATTGATTTATTAAATATGGTTGACAGTGGGTCACAAAGCTCCTCTTTGCATTCTTTAAGCACCCTGGCAAACACTTCATCCGGCCCTGGGGATTTGTTTGGTTTGAGTTTTACTATTTGTTTAAGAACATCCTCCCTGGTAACTGCTAAACTCGTCAACCTGTCCTCGTCCCCACCCACATAGACTTGTTCGGCTGAAGGCATATTGTTAAGTTCCTCTTTAGTGAATACAGATACAAAATATTTATTAAAAATACTACTCATCTCTTCATCACTATCTGTTATTTGACCTGTCTCAGTTTTTAATGGACCTATCCTTTCCCTAGTCTTAGTACGATATAACTGAAAAAACCCTTTTGGATTTGTCTTTGCTTGCCCTGCTATGCGAACTTCATAGTTTCTTTTTGCTTTCCTTATCTCTTTTTTAACATTTCTAACCAGTTGTACGAATTCCTGTTCTAAAGTGACCTCCCCATTTTTAATCCTTTTGTACCAAGCTCTCTTTTTACCTATAAGGTTCTTCAAATTCTTTGTTATCCACTTTGGGTCATTAGTATTCGATCTATTCAATTTGTATGGTATACTACGTTCCTGTGCTTTGTTTAGAATATTCTTAAATAAGTTATATATTGAATCCACATCGAAATCCCCATTTAAGTCACCTATCGCTGGGTTCATGTCTCGCTCCAAGACTGGCCCACACCCCATACCCAAGACTTTCCAATCAATTTGACCCAAAAAATTTCTTAGGCTATTAAAATCAGCTTTTCGAAAATCTGGCACTTTAACAGAATTTTCTCCTACTGGTCTATTCCATTCTATGCTAAATCTGATTTCTTTGTGATCACTGCTCCCTAGCTCACTCCCTATTTCGATGTCATTAATTTGCGTTTCCCTGTTAGTTAACACTAAATCTAAAATATTATTTTCCCGTGTTGGTTCCTTAATGTGTTGCGTAAGAAAGCAATCGTCAATTAATTCTAGAAAATCTTCTGCTTCACTATTCCCTGTTTTGTTCAACCAGTTTATTCCGCTAAAATTAAAGTCACCCATGACATAAATACTGTTAGATCTAGATGCTCTAGATATTTCATCCCATAGGTGCTTTGCTTCCATTCTGTCTAAATTTGGTGGCCTATATATTACTCCTATTATAATATTATTTGCTTTTTCGTTTAATTCTATCCAAATAGTTTCTGTGTGTGGCTCTGTTTTGATTCCCTCTTTGAGACTACATTTCAAATTGTCCCTAACATATATGGCTACTCCACCTCCTCGTCTAATATATCTATCTGAGTGAAATAGTTTAAATCCATATATTTGATATTCAGCTAATAGTTCTCTATTTTCTACATTCATCCACGTTTCGGTAAGTGCAATAATATCTATTTTTTCTGTGCAGACAAGAGCATTTAATTCGTTAATTTTATTTCTTAGACTTCTACTGTTAGTGTAATATACCCTAAGTGAATTGTTATTTTGCGGACCTTCTCTTTCCCTGATCGTTTTGCCAATTCCTTTCTCCCACAAACACATACTTTTATTACCTCCTTCCTCCAAATCAATTCCCATACCTCTATCTACTAACAGTTTAAACCCAAACAAACACCTCTAACCACTTCTTCCAATGAGTTCGCAACAGCAACAACCCCAGCTCTCGATAGATGCACCCCATCACGAGCATACATTTCATTTTTTCCATAGAAGTGTTCCCAGTTGTCTGTGAAAGATATTGCATTTGATTTGCAATATCTTTCCAGCCGGCAATTGACACCAAGTGCCCTCGATATCCATTCATTTCCCACTCCCTTTCTTGGAAGAATGCCACATATGATCGGGATTCCTCCCTTGCTCCTAACTAATTCTATGGCTGTTTTATACCTCTGAATCAGTTCCTCACTCCTAACTCGACCAACATCATTTCCTCCCACGCTAATGCAAATAATGGGATTGTTCCCATTACCAGCCATAATATCATTCATGTTGTTTATAATATCACCAATGCCAGCTCCGGGATAGCAAACCCTTAACCTGTTCCCCCTATCTCTAGCACAAAACGCTCTATCCAAATACCTTATCTGGGAATCTCCCACAACTAATGTTTGCTTAGGTACTTCCTTTACTTTCTGAAGGGCCTGCGCTTCCTTTCTCTTCGTTGCTTTCCCTTTTGCGCGATCCGCAGTCTCACCACAGCACTCGTCCTCCAAAACGTCAAATGAATTAGAAGTTGCTATGGCGTTTGAAGGCGGCTTTATCAAAGTCTTCTTAAGGCCCCTGTCTTTCACAACACGCAGACGAGGAGTCACAAAAACTTTGTTGAAATATGTTGACTGAACCTCACACTAGAATGTGATGGAACGACGAAGTTCCGGTCCGTCCTGGACCAGTCACAATTCGATCAACACAAGGCTAAACATGAACGAATGGATATAAATCTGAAAAGTTTAAATTTAGAAATGGCCTGGGTAAATGTTAGTTTGGTAACAGTGTACACAATTCGAAGAGCAAGTTACCGCATAGCATAACAGTTGAAGAATCTCTTGATTGTTTCAAGCGTAGGTTTTTATATATATGTGAATGGGATTGGGTGGATATAAATTGGAACTTTTTCGACGGCGATGCCGTCTGCTAATAGGCCATCTGCTTTTATCTTCATTCCTATGTTCATACGAATGGACATTCATATGAACGTAGGAATGTTCATGTGAATAAAGAGGGATATTAATAGGGTATTAAAAGTATCAACGCATAATAAAACTCAAAACAATGAATATAAACTGGATAACTATAGATATGGGAATTTTCTGGGTAAATACAGATTCGGTAACAGGACTGTCGATTTGTGGACCCTCTTACTGCAAAACGTAGGGGGATACTAATAGTAGTATTAAAAGTATCAACACAAGACAACACTAAACAATGAGTATAAATTGGATAAGATTAGATTTATAACACTTTCGCGCTATTGGCGTTCTGAAAAAAATTCATACCCTATGTGCTTTCGGCGTTTCGTGCGCCTTCGCGGTAAGACCGAAAAAGTGTACACTCTTTTGACTGTCCTGCCAATAATTGAAGGCGCACGTAATAAATTTGGTATCACTGTGTTCGCAATAAAATTGTTTATAAGAACGTACCTATAAAATGCCGCCAAAGCATTCGGAATATCAACACAAAATAAAAAACTATTCAGATCACTCACCGAGAGCGAGTGATCTGAATATGTTTGAGATCCAAACAGCAGCAAAATGTTTCCACTCTCCTAAAGGTTGCGAAGCCTACAGTTGTCCTACATCGCTACTTGTGGTATCATTGGAATCGCAATAAAAGTCTCTAAACGGACATATGCATATAAACATAGATTCAATGTCGTAGCCCACCCAAAACAGTGTGGGAATTGGCCGAAGTGTTACCCGCGTTGGCATATTGGCGAAACTCGCTTTGAAAAGTGAATATTCAATTCACTGTCCTGACATTATTTTTCGATGTATGTATTTCATTTGTGTTCCAATGTGTTTGTTTTGTTCTACTGATCCATTTGTGAAGATGTGAGTGGTTGCTTGTGTTGAGATATTTTCCATCAATAGCATGTTGATGTTGTCTTACAATCGACTACTATAAGAAAACTTATAGTTAATGGAGTACCTCAGGGCTCTGTCCTGGGACCTTTGTTGTTTATAATATATATAAATGATTTAGATTCAGGTTTGAGTAGCAACATCTGCAAATTTGCAAATGATACAAAAATCGGTAGGGAAATCAACACGAAAAAAGACTCGCTATCACTTCAAGTTGATCTAAATAGGGTTTTAGAATGGTCAAAAGATTGGCAGATGCAGTTTAATGCTGATAAATGTAGAGTTTTAAGGCTGGGTAATGATGATAGAGTTACAAGATACGAGCTAGATGGTGTTGAGATTGCGAAAGGGATCTAGGAGTTATGATTATTAAGAATTTAAAACAAAAGGATCAATGCATGAATGTTCGTAATAAGGCGAATAGGACACTGGGATTTATTAATCGAAGCGTTAGAAACAAGACACCTGGTGTGGTTCTTCAGCTATATCTTGCTCTGGTTAGGCCCCATTTAGATAATGCAGTTCAATATTGGTCGCCTTACTATAGAATGGATATAAATTCACTTGAACGTGTCCAGCGTAGGATGACTAAGTTAATTCCCCATTTTAGAAACCTTTCATATGAAGAAAGATTAACAAAGCTTAAATTGCATTCACTGGAAGGACGAAAAGTTAGGGGTGACATGATAGAGGTTCGCAAGTGGATGAATGGACATAACAAAGGAGATATTAATAGGGTATTAAAAGTATCAACACAAGACAGAACACGGAACAATGGGTATAAATTGGATAAGTTTATATTTAGTTAAGACTTGGGTAAATACTGGTTCGGTAACAGGGTTGTTGATTTGTGGAACCAATTACCGCGTAACGTGGTGGAGGTGGGGTCCCTCGATTGTTTCAAGCGGGTTGGACAAGTATATGAGTGGGACTGGGTGGTTATAGATAGGAGCTTCCTCGTATGGGCCAATAGGCCTTCTGCAGTTACCTTTGTTCTTATGTTCTTAAGCACGCAACACCAGCAGCGTAAGTGACGTGAGCAGCTGCAGGAGGAGGAGGAGGATTGTGAGCGGTAGTAATATTGGAGAAGGGAGTGGGGGATGGCGTGACGTCTGGCAAGGTGACTGATTGTTTGCAATCCAAAGGAGAAAAGAGAAGAAAGTGGCAGGTGCCAGATCATTACTCTACACCAGCTCTCTACCTCAACTGAAGCTCCAAGTCTTGCTGTGTCACTCGCATCTGTTGAACGCTGCTTCGCTGGAGACCTGCGACCCGTTCTTGCAACGCTGGAGTACGTCACTAGGTGTGGTAAATCACGCCAACCCCAAATAGTCAGGAAAGAGGTGAGTTACAATGTCTTTAATGGGATATCAATAAGGGGTTTTTGCTGTAAATGTGTATCAGTGATCATACTCAAATCGCCCTTTAACTGATCAATCACAAATGGATCTAAATTATACAAACCACTGTTAATTCAATATGTTAATATTCCTACTGTTAATATTCAAATTACATGATTACAAACCACTGTTAATATTCAAATTACATGATTTTGTAATGTGCATTAAAGCACATTTAATTATGTTCCTTTTGAACATGTTTTTATTATTCGTTATTGAAGAAGCCCTCTCCCAAAGAATTTGGTGAGACCTTTCATTGTTCATTTGTCAGAAAGTTCTCACCAAATTGATTGGGAAAGTAAGTAAATAAGTAATTATCAAAGGAAGGCACCAAACCAGGAGGGCTATGTAGCACCATCAAATGCTCAAAATAATCAGAGGGCGCTAAATATCACCAAGGATGCCAATACGAGAACAAAAACTCATAAGGCGAACAATATCAAAAGTAACCGGGTCACCAAGAATTCTATTGAGGGACAGGTGACTGCGAGGGGGCGGTCGGAAAGCAAGACACACGCTCATCCTGGAAGTCAGGACATTCAAGAAGGACATGCACGACCGTAAGAGAGACAATGCAACTAGGACAATAAGGAGCAGGGCGGCGCTCTGTTACGGACCCGAGTCCAGCGTCGGAGCACGGAGCAGTGACGACAGCGCCATCTGTGAGTCAGCTCCCGAAACCCACTCCAAATGGACGACGCCATCTAGTGGTGACACGATAGGCCAGCAATAAGTGTTGGATTCCTGTCCTAGTCAGGTCGTGACGTAGCCGCTGCTGACCTCTGAGGTGGCGGTTGGACAGTGAACGGCATCTATGGAGCGAAGAGGTCGACGTTTCTGTCTAAGCCAGTAAGTGATGTTTCCTAGTGGCCCCAGGTAGTATCCCCAGTACTGGTTACGTGTCTGCTTGCAGAGTCGATCTGGGACTGCTGTGTTGGACGATGGATCAGTCTATCCGAGGTAGCCAGGGTCTCTTCACCAGTCTGCTTTGAAGAAGCTTTGAGTCACCCCCGGACGAACACTGGTGAGAGTGCAATAGCCTGCCTGAGGCGTGGCAGTGTCGGGAATCGCCTTATCCGGGGTTGGCTGGTGGAAGAGACTAGCCACTGTGGTACCTAATGAGGAGAGTGACTAGCGGGTCACACGAGGCTCCTGCTTAGGGCTCGCAACCCTA
>NC_091175.1:35065432-35142932 GCF_040958095.1 Procambarus clarkii
TCTTGGAGACCCGAACAGGGATCTCGCCAAGGCAAGATAAGGCAGCCAAGCGGGAAGCTGCATCCTGAGAAGGAGCAGCAACGACACGTGTACCGAGACGAGTGGGGTTGAAAGTAACAGACGCATCCACGGAATCTACAAGATGCCGATGGAGGGAGAAATCGTCAGGAGGCGCAGAACCAAGAGGGAGGAGATCAAAGTATTTGGCCCATGAAGCAGGACCAAACTAGGCCTGATACGCGTCAGCACGGGAAGGAATCGAGCGAGTGCAGCTGGGGCGCGAACGACGTTGAGAACCCCCAGAGAGAGAGGGGTCAAAAGGCGCAGTAGTCACAACGAGAGACTTAGCCGCATCAGGGGACGAAGTGGTCACCACTGGGGGCTGGAGGCTCGACCCAACCACAGAGGAGCGAGGGGAGCTGGGGGAAGAAGTCAGGACGGTCAAAGGAGGAGCAAGGTCGGGGCCCAACGCAGCGGGAGCTACAGAGCCTGGTCTTCCAATACAGGCTGACTCGGGGGCTTGGTCGCCCACCCCACGAGCCTGAGAGGGTACAACGGAAACATTCATCGACATAGAGACAAAGAGAAAGAAATTCATCCACGAATGTGTCCCCATACCTACCATGGAGCCACAATTAGAGGCAGGACACCCAACAGGAAGCTATCACCGATCATGCCGGGGCCCCCTAGGGGTGCGTTGTGAATATACGCCCCACAGACGCCACCTTAAGAACCGTCAGTCCGTCGAGATCAGGTTCAGCGACGAAAGGGGGATTGACAATAAAAGATTCCCCTCGCTCGAGACGTCGTGTACAACAGTTCTACGGGTGCAAGAGTATGCCTCCCCAAGCACCTGGGCGTCAAAATAGAAGAAGTCCAAAGAAATAATCCTAAACAAGCAAAAGGTCGGCAGGAAACGACAAGCAGATAGGAGAAGAGGGGGGAGAAAAACGAAACATAATGAAAAGGAAAAGTGATCCGGCATAATTAGAGAAGACAGCAGCAGGAGTGCAAGGCCATAAAAGGACAGAGGACTGTCCCACGGAGCATCACACTCCGGCAGCCGACCACGAAGCCCCCCCTCATGACGCCAACGGGCCGGATGGGGAGGGGGTTGATCGGGAGAAGGCTTCTACAACAACGAACTGTAAAAGCATTTTCAATAGGAACATTATTGAATCTGTTTCTACACCCAAATTTTATCTTTGGGTAAATACCGGTTAAGAAACAATGTTGTTAATATGTGGAACTGATTACAGTGTTATTTAATAGACGGGGATTATCTGATAGTTTAAAGCGTAGTCTAGACATATATGAGTTTGGGTGAATACGAATAAGAACTGCCACAGAAGGCCAATAGCCTTCTGCAGTTTCTTAATTCTTATATGTAGTTTATGACAACCCAGCATGACATGATTATACCTGTTCTCTCATGTCAGCGAGACGGAATTAGATGTCTTAAAGAGAGATTGACGAACAAAAACCTCTTTGCCGCTTCCTTTGTTTACAAAATTTATTGATATAACATCGTTGAGATCTTGAGTCCTTTTGTAATGACCTGGAGTTCGCGAGCGATTTGACCTGGGTTCGTATCCTGGCCAAGGAAGATTGACTAGACACAAATCCTTAACTGTAGAGTCTGTTCACCCAGCAGTGAATGGGTACATCATTCTTAAACGATTTAGCGGTCGTATTCCAGGAAAAATTCAGATTAGGGACCTGCCCGAAACGCTATTGGTGCTAGTGGCTTTACAATAAAGTAAGAACTCTTCCACATATATATAAATAAAATTAATAGTATACATCGGGCAAAACATGCTTAGATGTAGATGTAATTTTTTGCAATTGGGATAAATTTCAGTAAAAAATATCTTGCAAGTTATTGGGCGAAATATATAATGGTGGATGAATAAATACAAAGAATGAACAGTGAAAATATTAATTAACCGGAAAATAAAGAAGATAAACCTACTTTCCCAAACAGTGTAGACTGTAATCAGAGATGAAATTGCAAAGCAGCGCAGAGTAATTGGAAGACATAAATGTAGAGAGAGGCATGAAGATAACAAGATGGTGGTGTTGAGAGGTGGGCAAGATGATGGTGTTGAGAGGTGGACAAGATGATGGTGTTGAGAGGAGGACAAGATGATGGTGTTGAGAGGAGGACAAGATGATGGTGTTGAGAGGTGTACAAGTTGGTGGTGGTGAGAGGTGGCCAAGATAATGATGGTGTTGAGAGGTGGACAAGAAGTTGATGGTGAGCCAGGCATGATGGCAGTGGTGGGAAAGGCAAACAAAAACATTGCATAAAACAACACCACCCAAGCGACCTCCAAGAATGATCGATGAGCTGAAAGATGCGTTATTGGCCTCCTGGGAGATGTCGAACGCTCCGCTATGTGATATTAAACTACTATAGTGCGAAGTCTCGAGATATAGAGTCCAGGAAGTTTCCTGGGAAAGAAGGCGCTGAGACACCTTGCTAAAATCGTACCTATTTTAAACTCGTAAGAAACAGATGAAGTTGGAGAGTTTGGGAATCTGAAAGACTAGTTAGAGTTAAGCTTTGTGTTTGTCTCTGACCATTATCTGTCTTTAGATCTAGACTTTTTTAATGTATCTTAGTGTTGGAAAGCGAGAAAATCTATTTATTAGATGCTTTGATGAAAATCTTGAGCATTATGAACTTTTCGAGGAATAATTTCTGTCTTATAGCCTTGCCTTAATTATATTTAATGTTTGTCTGCTGATACCTTCAACATCTTCATTTCTAAATTCTTTATTAAATTCAAGTTGAATAATATTTATCTACTTTCCACTGCTTTAAATACTTGAGTTCATTGAAGGCATATTTGACAAACGCTATCAAGAGAATATATAATGTGTGTCATTTTTTAAATTCTGTATTTCAATATTATTATGAATTGAGTTTCTTCTATTAATGCTGAAGTTCGAAATACACACTGAAGATTAACCTTAAAATTTTTAAATACAGGTCGTCTCAAAAAGAAATATATATACTTTGATAACAGCTGATTCTCATATATGATCTTACCAATTTAAACAAATTATATATTTTCCAAGTCTTATATTTTAATTGCGGTATCGGCCCGGCCTCTCAAAAAAAGTGACTTCAGAACCCTTAACGGACAAATAACAGTACTGTAAATTATAACGGCTCAGGAACAATACTATATAAGATAGTGATTAGAGGGGAAAAGACCGACCCAAAGGAATAGGAAACTTGCAGTTACGGAAAACAAGAACCTGATAGCAAACTTTATCAAAGGCTTTTGTGGTATCTTAGGCAACGAGAAAAATATCACAGCTGCCATCACATACCGACGGAAAGTTAAGGAAAAAGGAATAGGTGTGTTGGGAAGACTTCATATTTCTGTATTTTTTTTTTTGTATTGTATTTTGTAAAGTTCAGTAATCGCATAAATCTACATATTGTATCACATAACTATCAGATTAGTTTTAAGGAAGGTGTGGGGGTTAGGGGGAATTCATATATTCGTCTGATCTCATGCTTGTAACTCTTCATTCTCTGTTTTTGTCCTTTCTATTCTCGTCGTTGTCCATTCTTCAATGGAACGTTCGAGGTTATTACGCCAATATCCTCAAACTCCAACTTCTGATTTCGCGGTTTTCGCCCCTTTGTGTCTGTCTCCAGGAGCCAATGCTTGGTGCTCGTCCTGGTCGTTTTCGTGACTATTCCTTTCTCCCCCCCCCCCAGCCGTTGCTGGGGCTTCTAATTCTTCTGCTCTTTTGATTCGTGCTGATGTTCCCTTTGTTTCTTTACTTTTTTTCTTTGCCTCTCCATTGTTCTGCTGCTCGTATCTTTGTGGGGAAATGGTACACAGTTTGTTTCATTTATCTCCCTCCGAGTGTCACGCTTTCTCTTCCTGATTTGAAACACCTCCTAGATTCCTTGCCGGATCCTGTGCTCCTGCTGGGTGACTTCAATTGTCGTCATTCTCTTTGGGGTGACGTTCTGACGAATACCCGGGGTCGCCTTCTTGAGCCGTTTCTCCTCTCTTCTTTCCTGTCTCTTCTGAATTCTGGTGAGCCCACTCATTTGGACTCTCGGACTCGCACCCTTTCTTGTCTTGATCTTTCTCTCTGTTCTTCTTCTCTTTACTTAGATTTCACATGGCAGGTTCTTGATGACCTCCATGGAAGTGATCATTTCCCCATCCTTGTTTCCTTTTTCTCTTTTCGCCCTTCCCTCTCTTTCCCTAGGTGGCAGTTTCCTAAGGCGGACTGGACCCTATTTACCCTCAGTGCTACTCTCTCTGACCTCTCCCTTCTGCCTCTCTCTCGCGCTCTCCTCCTTTTTCATGACACTGTCTTCAACGCTGCCCTCCGCTCTATCCCTCGCTCTTCCTCTCAGGGTCCACGGAAGTGCGTTCCCTGGTGGAATGCGGTCTGTGCTCGGGCTGTCCGCTGTAAGCGTGCAGATTGGAAGAGGCACCGCCGTAGGCAGACGACCGATTCTTTTCTTTTCTTTCGGAAAGCGAGTGCGGTGGCCCGTAGGGCCATCCGTACGGCTAAACGTGAATGTTGGGAATCTTATGTCTCAACAATTACGTCCGAAACTCCTCTGGCCCAGATCTGGAAGCGTATCCGCAAGATATAAATTTGGGTAAACATCGGGTAAATTTGTTCCCGATGTTTCACCGGTCCTTCACCTCCATGATACTCTTGTGGCGGACCCGTTGTAGGTCGCTTCCGTACTGGGTTCCCACTTTTCTTCTGTTAGCTCTGGTCTTCATCTTCCCCATTCTTTTCTTCTTCGTAAACCTGTCCTTGAGTCTCGTCCTTTAGATTTCTGCACTCGTCTTCAACTTCCCTATAATGATCCCTTCTCTCTCTCTGAACTTCGTTCTGCCCTGGCCCTCTGCGTTTCTACGGCGGCGGGCTCCGATGGTATTCATTATGAGATGCTTCGCCATCTCCCTCCGTGCATGTCTCAGTATTTACTGAGTCTGTATAATCGGATTTGGGAGTCGTCGTCAGTCCCTGAGGACTGGCTCGATGCCGTTGTCCTCCCTGTTCGCAAACCGGGGTCTCTGGGTACTTCCCCTAAGGACTTTCGCCCTATTGCTCTCACAAGTTGTGTCTGCAAACTCTTTGAACGTATGGTTAACGTTCGTCTGATGTGGTTCCTGGAACACCATCACCTCCTCTCCCATTCTCAATTTGGTTTCCTCAAGTGCCGCAGCCCGACAGATGTCCTGGTGAACTTGGAGGTCTATATTCGTACTGCTTTTGCTGCGAAGACCTCCGTTGTTGCCGTCCTTTTTGACCTGGAAAAGGCTTACGGCACCACTTGGCGATATCATATTCTATCTCAACTTCATTCTTTTGGCCTTCGTGGTCATCTCCTTCTCTTTCTCCGCAGCTTCCTCTCTCTTCGTTCCTTTCGGGTGCGCCATGGTACCGCGCTCTCTGCCTCTTTTCAGCAATATGAAGGTGTGCCCCAGGGTAGTGTTCTGAGCACTACTCTTTTTCTGGTTGCCCTCAATGGTCTTCTTTCCTCTCTTTCTTCTGGTGTCTTCTCCGCTCTCTATGTCGATGATCTTACCCTTTGCTGTCAGGGTGCTGATTCGCCTCTCCTTCAGCGCCGGCTTCAACTTGCAATTGATGCCGTGTCGTCTTGGGCCACCGATCATGGCTTCAAGTTCTCTACTTCTAAGACTTGTGCCATGACGTTTACGCGGAAACGGGTTGTTCTTCGTCCCTATTTGTCACTTTATGGTCATCCCCTTTCATACAAAGATTCCACGAAGCTTTTGGAGTTATTCCTTGACACTCGTTTGTCTTGGTCTCCCCATATCTCTTACCTCCGTGTTGAGTGCTCTAAGGCCCTTAACCTCCTTCGGGTCTTGTCCCATACTTCTTGGGGGGCAGATAGGCGCACTCTCCTTGCTTTAGATTCCTCTCTTGTCCTGTCTAAGCTCGAATATGGTTGCCCTGCTTACTCGTCTGCTTCTCCTTCTACTCTTCGCCGTCTTGATGCTTTGCTCCACACTGGGTTGCGCCTCAGTTCTGGTGCCTTTCGTTCGACTCCCGTCCTTTGCTTGTATGTTGACACTGGCTTCCTGTCTCTCCAGGACCGCCGTGAACGCTACTGTCTTCGCTATCTTGCGCGGTCCTTACAACATCCTTCCTCTCGCCTCTGTCGTGCTTTAACTTTTACCCCTCCTGCGGTTTCTGTTCCTCTTCACCACCTCCCTCTTTCTGTCCGGTTATCTCGCCTCCAGGATTCTCTTTCCGTTCGTATTTCTAATGTTTCTCCTCGTGTTGTTCCTTCTTTGCCCCCGTGGAGAGTCCCTCTTCCGCGGTTTTGTACTTCCTTGACCCGTATCACTAAAGCTTTTACCCCTCCTACGGTTCTAAAATGCCTTTTCCTTGAGCACTTTTCTTCTCACTCCCGCTCCGTTTCTGTCTTCACCGATGGGTCTAAGTCGGCGGACGGTGTTGGCTACTCTGTTGTTTTTCCTGATCGCACTTATATGTGTCGTTTACCTCCGGAGACTAGCATCTTTACAGCGGAACTTTATGCTATTCTCTATGCTCTTCGTCTCCTGCTTTCTCGCTGTCAGTCTTCCTTTGTAGTTGTTGTTGACTCTCGTAATGCCCTCATGGCTCTCGGGTCCTTTAATCTGGTCCATCCAGTAGTTGTCGAGATCCAGCATTGGCTGTTTCTTGTTCACAGTAAATTTAAGTCGGTTGAGTTTTGTTGGGTTCCCAGTCATATTCGTGTGTCTTTAAATGAGCGTGCGGATGCTGCCGCCAAGGAAGCTGTCCGGTCTTGTCCCATCTCTCGTAAAGGCATTCCGTATTCCGACTTTTACCCGGTTATCCATTCCTCAGTCCTTACCCGTTGGCAGGCTTCTTGGTTGTCTGTTACTGGTAACAAGCTACGTACTCTTAAATGTTGTGTTTCCTCGTGGCCGTCCTCCTTCCACCGTAACCGGCGGTGGGAAACAGCTCTGGCGAGGTTGCGTATTGGCCATACTCGCTTAACCCATGGTCACTTGATGGAGCGCCGCCCTGCTCCTTATTGTCCTAGTTGCATTGTCCTTCTTACGGTCGTGCATGTCCTTCTTCAATGTCCCGACTTCCAGGACGAGCGTGTGTCTTGCTTTCCGACTGCCCCTTGCAGTCACCTGTCCCTCAATAGAATTCTTGGCGACATGCTTTTGATATCGTTCGCCTTATGCGTTTTTGTTCTCGTATTGGCATCCTTGGTGATATTTAGCGCCCTCTGATTATTTTGCGCATTTGATGGTGCTACATATCCTTCCCGGTTTGGTGCCTTTTGATAATTACTTACTTTCTTGTAACTCTTCGAAAGGTTTTGCTTAAGAAATACATACTTTAGTTTTAAGATGTAATCATATAAGGGCTTCCATGCTCAAAGAAACTGTACTTACGTCATCCTTAAACTTTAAAATTAATCTTTCCATGTCTTGTGTTTTATAACATTTCAATTGGGTTTATTGTCAACTCATTCAGGAATCCTCGGGTCGCGGGATAAGTTCTCTTTGCCGTCCAAACCATTATGGCCCCACACGCACGCTGCCATTCATGTGAGAACCAAGATTTTAGTACAAGATTTAGAGAAGACAAGATGTGCAAGATTCTTGCTCAAGAGGGCTTAAGAAAATAGTTTACTATATCCTTGGGGTGACGTCACAGGTATTGCAATAATATTAAACTTTATTCATATTTTAACCTGAATAATATTAAAAATACCTATATTTGAGTATAAATTTGTAGTTAGGCTTAAAAGCTAAAAAATCATGGTGGTATGTTATTAGAAGTTTTAAATAGTTAATAGTTATAATTGGGAAATTTCCTATTTTAAGTGTAAAATGATCCAGTTATAAATGAATATGTATTAGTAAAGAGTGACTCTTCCCTTTTAATATCTTTATGATTTTTGTGTAAACATTTTTTGCACGCAATTGGAAAATAAGATTTCTGGTATATATACAATTTATTAATGATAAGATACAATGTGTATAACATTCATGTTTATAAAAATACTGAAGGGAGACAAATTCAGTTTTAGTAATGGTCATCGAACTACCCATTACTCGTTAATTTAAGAACAAATTATAATTTACATATAATTTGTTATTATGAGAAGCTTTGTCTTTTGGTTGTCTAGATTTTATTTATTCATTGTAGCCTCAATATAGGAATACAGGGTAATAGTTTTATCCAAAGGTTGCTGGGCATTATTCAGGCTGTTGACATGTTATTAGATTCCACAGCATTCTTAGAGAAATACTCCTTGAAGTTCACCCTTGGGACACCGATATTGGTTCGGCGGGGTATGTCTGCAGAGTTTCACGTTTATGATTGCTTTATGTTGTTTGAGAACCTTGGGCGTCTTGAAATAGCAAAGTTCCTTATCTACCCAGCGTCACTTAAATAAGGACGTGGGGGTTAAATCTTTCTTAAAGTGTAGACCTCTTGTTCAGGAGGGCAACTAGCTCCTTTCTCCGATCAAACCGCTCCGGCGACTTTTGAACCTTCACATACGACATTGTTATCCAAACTTCCCATGCCTTTTAAGACGTCGAGCTTCGGTGTACTTATCTGAGGATAAGAAAACGTTAATATGGATACAGTGCACAAATAGTAATTAAATATATAAATCATTTAAAGAATGACAAAGCTTAAATTACATTCTCTAGAAAGGTCAAGAATGAATAAATATATGAATAAATCTATAAGGAAAAAAGGCCCTCAGTAGGGTTCGAACCTACGACTGGGTTGATCTCTGACGCATCTTATTCGACTGCGCCACGACATGGTAAAAAAAATGCCATTTTTAGTGCACCTGCCCTCACAAGGCTCCCACAGCTTCAACAGGGAGAAGGTTCGAACCCCCATCACGGCCCTAATGGATTTGTTCATTTGATGCATCACGCTATTGCGAATTCTGTGTAATCAGATACTGGTTCGGTAACATGGTAGAAGTTGTGCGGAACCAATTACCGCGTAACATACAAGTGGGGTACATCGATTGTGTCAAGCGTAGGTTAGACATATGTTTGAGACTGGGTGAATATAAACAAGAGCCGTCTCGTATGGGCCAATAGGCTTTCTGCAATTGCTCATTCATATATTCTTAACTTTTTAATGGGGTTAATACGTGCAATGAAGCTAAATTTTTAACAGAGACATTAAGTGCTACGAAATGGAAGAGGATTAATCGAACATTTACGAAACCTGTACATCTTTCCTTTGTTATGGCAGTTTACTTTGCATTTATCGAGCAATTTAAGAAGAGGTTGTTGTACTTACCATGAACTTCTCAATTAGTTGACGAATTATGTCCGCAACATCCGTCTGGTCAAGCTCATTTACCCCTCCATCTGTGAAATTACGAAATAGGAACGTTATTTAATATTCAACCTGCTATATATATATATATATATATATATATAACTGAAAACTCACACCCCAGAAGTGACTCGAACCCATACTCCCAGAAGCAACGCAACTGGTATGTACAAGACGCCTTAATCCACTTGACCATCACAACCGGACAAAATGAGGTGATAGCCGAGGCTATTTGAACCACCCCACCGCCGGCACTCGGATAGTAATCTTGGGCATAGCATTTTACCAAATCACCTCATTCTTTGGGGCACACGTGAGGAACACAAATGCGAACAAGCCTGAATGGTCCCCAGGACAATATGCAATGGTCCCCCAGGACAATATTGCGTCTTGTACATACCAGTTGCGTTGCTTCTGGGAGTATGGGTTCGAGTCACTTCTGGGGTGTGAGTTTTCAGTTGCATATTGTCCTGGGGACCATTCAGGCTTGTTCGCATTTGTGTTCCTCACGTGTGCCCCAAAGAATGAGGTGATTTGGTAAAATGCTATGCCCAAGATTACTATCCGAGTGTCGGCGGTGGGGTGGTTCAAATAGCCTCGGCTATCACCTCATTATGTCCGGTCGTGATGGTCAAGTGGATTAAGGCGTCTTGTACAAACCAGTTGCGTTGCTCCTGGGAGTATGGGTTCGAGTCACTTCTGGGGTGTGAGTTTTCAGTTGCATATTGTCCTGGGGACCATTCAGGCTTGTTCGCATATATATATATATATATATATATATATATATATATATATATATATATATATATATATATATATATATTTACACTTTATATATACTGGAACTCCAAACGTCTGTAGAACTTTTTCTACCTTCTTGGGTGGTTCAATTTCATTACTATCGTGATGCCGATTTCTGAAATTCTCTACGGCGTTAACCAAACCATCTTCCACTGGTATTTCGTAAGATTAAGATCGCCTCGTCGTAATTGTTACAGAAGGCTGGCCACACACACACACCTACGACGAATCGAACGGTGGGTGTGAGTAGAGTACTGGCTTCTGCCCACATTCCGGCAGGTACTCATTGCCTCGCCCGGTGATTCTGATTGGCCATCAGAATTCCCGCCACCGGACGATCGTTAACGATCGCTGGTCGTTAACAACCCTGCATGGTTGTTAACGTCGTTCTTCCTGCACCATTGAGCAAGAAAAATATTACTCTTAATACCACCAATTCTATTCCGATGCGACGCAATACGGAACTTTACGTAACACTCCTCCCCCCACCCCCGTAAGGTGAAGGGACGACGACGTTTCGGACGACAGACCGAAACGTCGTCGTCCCTTCACCGTTTAGTGTATGGTTTGGTCAACATACTTTAGCCACGTTATTGTGACTCAACGCCTGCACTCCTCCCCCCCCCCCCTTAAATAAGTGTTGTCTCGGAGCATCCAAACAAACTTTCTTCGACGAATGTAGTACTATTCATTTTACGTCCATCATACAATGATTCAACTCGTTCTAGTCATGACACGTCTCATTAGGCATACATTATAATTTCCTTCTGAAGATGTATTAATATACGAAAGTACTTGAGGAAATTCCTGTTTCAATTCAGGATATAGTGTTAAGTTTCAATAGTGTTAATCCAGTTTCAATAGTGTTAACTAACAGGGAAACACAAATTAAGGACATCGAAATAGGGAGTGAGCTAGGGAACAGTGATCATAAAGAAATCAGATTTAGCATTCAATGGAATAGATCTGTAGGAGAAAATTCTGTTAAAGTGCCTGATTTTCGAAAAGCTGATTTCAATAGCCTAAGAATTTTTTTGGGACAAATATATTGGAAAGTCTTGGGTATGGGGTGTGGGCCGGTATTGGAGCTAGACGTTAGCCCAGAGCTAGTTGACGTAAAAGGGTTTTTCCATGTGGATTCAAAATATAACCTATTTAAAAATATTCTAAGCGAAGCCCAGGAATGTAGTATACCATATAAAATGAATAGATCGAATACTAATGATCCAAAGTGGATAACAAAGGATCTGAAGAACCTTTTAGGTAAAAAGAGAGCATGGTGCAAAAGGATTAAGAATGGGGAAATATGTTTAGACCAGGAATTCGTACAGAAATAATAAAAGAGAGAAAGAAAGCAAAAAGAAACTATGAAGTTCGCATAGCAAAGCAAGCAAAATCAAATCCTAAAGGGTTTTTCCAATTTTACCGAACAAAGATTAGGGAAAGAATAGGTCCATTGAAAACTGAGACAGGTCAAATAACAGATAGTGATGAAGAGATGAGTTGTATTTTTAATATATATTTTGTATCTGTATTTACTAAAGAGGAACCTAACAATATGCCTTCAGCCGAACAAGTCTATGTGGGTGGGGACGAGGACAAGTTGACGAGCTTAGCAGTTACCAGGGAGGATGTTCTTAAACAAATAGTAAAATTCCAACCAAACAAATCCCCAGGGCCGGATGAAGTGTTTGCCAGGGTGCTTAAAGAATGCAAAGAGGAGCTTTGCGACCCTCTGTCTACCATATTTAATAATTCAATAGAGTCAGGCAGAGTGCCAGAGTTATGGAAAGTTGCTAATGTGATACCAGTTTTTAAGAAAGGAGATAGATCACTTGCGACTAACTATCGACCAATTTGCCTAACGTCTATTGTTGGAAAGTTACTCGAATCTATAATTGCAAATAAAATTAGTGTTGATCTTGAAAACAAATAAATAATTAAGTCGCAACATGGTTTTATAAATGGCCGTTCATGTTTAACAAATTTGTTATCTTTTTATTCTAGCATAGTTGAGGCAGTTGATAGTGGTAAGGATCGTGTTGTTGTGTACCTTGACTTAGTGCCACATGAAAGACTGATTAAAAAGATAGAGGCTCATGGTATTGGGGGTGCTATAATAAGCTGGATTAGGGCATGGCTATACCAAAGGAAACAGTTAGTATAAATGGAGTCAAGTCAGAGTGGGAAAATGTTGTAAGTGGAGTGCCTCAAGGCTCTGTCCTGGGACTTCTTTTGTTTATAATATATATAAATGATTTAGATTCAGGTTTCAGTAGCAACATTTGCAAATTTGCCGTTGATACGAAAATCGGTAAGGAAATTAATTCGGAGTGTGACTCACTATCACTACAAGTTCATCTAGATAGGGTTTTGAAATGGTCAAAGGATTGGCAAATGCAGTTTAATGCTGATAAATGTAAAGTTCTGAGGCTAGGTAATGATGATAGAGTTACAAGATATGAGCTAGATGGTGTTGAGATTGCGAAAGGGGTCTGGGAGTTATGATTAATAAGAATTTAAAACAAAAGGATCAATGCATGAATGTTCGTAATAAGGCAAATCGGACACTCTAAATTATTAATCACAGCGTTAGTAACAAGACACCTGGTGTTGTTCTTTAGCTATATCTTGCTCTGGTTAGGCCCCATTTAGATTATGCAGTTCAGTTTTGGTCGCAGTACTATAGAATGGATATAAATTCACTTGAACGTGTCCAGCGTAGGATGACTAAGTTAATTCCCCAAATTAGAAATCTTTCATATGAAGAAAGATTAACAAAGCTTAAGTTGCATTCACTGGAAAGGCGAAGAGTTAGGGGTGACATGATAGAGGTTGAAAAGTTTTTTTTTATTTTTTTATTTTTACATGCAAAGCATGTAATTTAAATACAATAAAAATACAGAAAACCGAAAGGAAAACAATAGACCACCGGCCAGAAGGGCCGACAGCAGAGCACAACAAAACACTTGCACAAGAAAAACATGAAAAATACAGCATACATCAAAGCACAAAACAGAATACAATGGCAAACTAGCAATTACAGTAACACAAAACAACACCTCCAGACAAACAAAACATACATCAAGAGGCATAGCATGAGACATAACAGGACAAACACAATACTGTCCAAACAAAACAAAGAACAAACACGTACAACAGGTATAGCAATATAAAAACAATACATTAATAAAAAACACACACCAAGCCATCCGCCCCGTAAACAAAAGGCGAGGCCAAAATAAACAATAACAATAAACAAGCAAACCACGCACACCTGAAAACAAAACAGGCACAAACACAACAACATACATGCACTGGCCTGAAGGACCGAGAATGAAACAACAGAGTACATCAAGAAACAGAACAAGACACTTCAGCACTAAACACCGGCCTGAAGGGCCGACAACAAAAACAAATGAAAAATACAACAAAACAACGATCAAGAGAACAAACATAAGACCAGCCTGAAGGGCGCACAATAAGTACAACACAGTTCAATCAAACCTCAGGTCCAAGCACACACCAAACACACAGCAAGCACACAGACTACGAAAAGATCTCATGCTTGTCCGGCGACTCTTCCGCCGGGAATCAAATGCAATACGGCTCCCAAAGTAACATAAGGTCCTCCGAAGCAGGGTCATTTTGGAGGGTACGAGGATCAGGCATTAACCGAGCCCGACGAATCCAGATGGTAGAAGAGCACCACGGAACAGGACGCTCACGGTCATCAATGTCAAAACGCAACGGATGGTCAGCATCATTTGCCACTCCGGAGGCCAAGATGAGAGGGAGAGGCTCCTTCCCATGAGGCCGGGCAATGGGTAGCGCACTGGGAGTCTCCTCGGCTGCCTCACAGGGTCCCTCGTCAACCACCGAACGTTGTACCTGCTGGGACCCCCCACGCTTGGCATCCTTCTTCAGCACCAGCTTGATGCCTCGGCTCGCACCAGGACCCACACCATCCACGTCTGTAGGAGCAACCACCTTCCACTGCGTAGAACCTTCTGCAGGAGAAAGAACAGGATGTAAATCAGACGCACAACCATCGTCAACAGCAGACACATGGACATCAGCCACCACCAGCGTCGTAGAGCACGAAGCACCCGGAATCGCCACACCATCCCCCGAAGCTCCACCCGCGTCGTAGTCCTCCACATCAGCCCAAGCAGTAGAAGAGCGCCTAGAACGCTTGGGCACTGGCCGCACATCCTCACAGCCGGAGGTGGACCCAGAACCACCCAGAACCACGAGCCTCACGAACCGGGCGAACCAACGCCCGTCGCAGCACCGCAGCAGCCTCAACCACATGGGGAACTGGGCCGCACACAATAGGACGCTCTGCAGCGCCCCCAACACCCAACACAGCCGCAACACCTGGCGAGGGTGCAGGACCAGGCGCAGCAGCAGGAGTCGAGGAAGACGCAGACGCACTCGGCTGAGGGACAAGCACTGGGGGCATGTCGGGTGACGCAGGGGGGGGCCGCAGCAGCAGCGACTGGGACCTGCCTCTCTTCATCCCCGGAATCCACGCCCTGAGGGAGCGGCGGGAAATCCTCTTCCCGGAATAAGTTAACAGGTGAAGCAGGGGCCTCGGAGCACCCGGCAGCCTGATGCCCTAACTGCCCACACCAGAAACAAGTACGGGGCTGCTGGGCATAGTACACCCGAACGTAGTAACCCAGCAGCCGGACAGAAGATGGGATATCCGACCGCAGGCGCATACCTAAGGTACGGACGTTCATCTGCTTCCCAGCATGCTTCCCCGAGGAAAGCTTGTTCACCCGCACACTGATGACAGCACCATACCTCCCGAAGAAACGCCGGAGGTCTTCAGGGAACTCCAGGGGCGCACCGTGCACACTGACATATGTCAGGGCACCATTTCGGTCCGAGATCGTAACGGAGCCTGCGCCATCCGGCAACCGCAACGAACGCCCTTCGTTCTGCCGGAGGAAGTCCCGATACTCCTCCTCCCTCACGAACTTGACAATCACACGGTGGGCCGTAACAAGCTCAAATCCATACACAGCTTCCACCGGGACACGAAGCATGTCGCACATAACTAACTCAGTGGCCGGATAGCCAGCCTTACACGAGAATTCCAGGCCTACGGAATTTACCCGCAAAACAGGAGGAATTGCCAGGCCCCCCATGTCAAAACGGCCACGTCAGCACGCAGCCAGGCAGGCAACAACACTGGTCAGGGAGGGTAAGAGACCCCCACACCCCCTGCTGGCGAAAACTGCAACCTCCCCAAACTCCCGGAGTGGTCAGACAACACGTCTTCACCCTACGGCTGCTCAGGTGGAACCTAGAGGTTTACAAGTGGATGAATGGACATAACAAAGGAAATATTAATAGGGGTATTAAAAGTTTCAACACAAGACAGAACACGAAACAATGGGTATAAATTGGATAAGTTTAGATTTAGGAAAGACTTGGGTAAATACTGGTTCAGTAACAGTTGTTGATTTGTGGAACCAATTGCCGCGTAACGTGGAGGTGGTGGTGTCCCTCGATTGTGTCAAGCGTGGGTTGGACATGAAAGATTGGGTGGTTATAAATAGGAGCCGCCTCGTATGGGCCAATAGGCCTGCCGCCTATTTGCATTTGTTCTTATGTTATGTAAAAAAATAGAGTTAGAGTACCGAAGTCTTAAGAGTGTTTGTAATGTTAATAGGCAAGGCCCAAGTAAACATTAGTTCAGTAACAGGGTTGTTGATATGGGGAACCAATTACCGCGAAACATTATAAAAACATAACGTAAGAATAATGGTAACTGTGCTGCAGTTACCTAAAGACCTGGTAACATTTTATCATCAATTTACTGTTAATTTATCAATTTTTTTCTATTAAAGGACTTGCCCGAAACTATGCGTGCTAGTGGCTTTACTAGAACGTTAATTCAACATATTTTCTTATTCTGTTAACACCCAATATAACGTGTATATAAAGAAACGAACTTTGGGTATATTACACTAACAGTGGAAGTCTAAGAAAAAGAATCTAGTGCTCTTGTCTGTATAGAAAAATATATTTAACTTACCGAAACGTTGATGAATGTAGAAAAAATAGAGAACCATTAGCCGAATATCAAAAAAATGGATTTAAACCATTTCACATAGACGAAAAGGGGTGGAGTAGCCATTTATGTTGGGGACAATTTGAAATGTAGTCTCAGAGGGAATCAAACCCGAGCTACACAAACTATTTGGAAAAAATTAAATTTTAAAGCAAATAATCCTATAATAGGAGTTATATATTAGGATGACAGACACTTTTTTGACATAGCTAGATGGCATAGGCTATAGCTCGGCCTCTTGATATAGCTCGAGTGCATAGAGGAGTTGTGTAAAACCCTGGTTTGTGTCCGACTGCAGGATCCAACAAGTTCAGTAGTTAATCAAGTTATTATTTGGAAATATTTCCCCATTGCAAGTAAAATGATAGTTATAAATGAATGTCTTCATCACTTACTACCCGATTTTATTGTATAAACATAATTGCACAATTAGATAAAAAAGATTTCTGGTTTATATACAATAAAGTTAATGATAAAATACAATTTGTATAACATGAAGATAAAATTTTTGTAACATGTTTATAAAAATACTTTAGAGACAAATTTAGTCTTAGTACTTGTCATCGAACTAACAATGCGTTACTTTAAAAACAAATTAATTATAATTTACATATAATTTATAATTAGAAGCTTTGTCGTCATCTTGGTCATCTTTGTTTCAATTATTTCATTCTCCTGGGACGAATCAACAAGCTTTTTAGTCTTAGATTGCGTCTTTGTCTAGATTGTGTTTTAGTTTCAGTCATCCGAGCCTCAATATAGGAACAGGGTAATAGTTTTATCCAAGGGATGCTGGGTATTATCCAAGAGATTGTTTGACATTTACGTTCGTAGATGCGACAGCTTCGGAGTATACACCTTTAAACCCACCCTTGGGATACTGACATTTTTTTCGGCGGTGTATGTCTTGCAAAGTTCATCAGATCTTTTACGATTTCTTTATGTTGCGAGAGAACACAGTCTCTTAAAAGAGTTCATCAGGTAGTTCATTCTGGGTAGTTCATCTACGCTTAAATAAGGTGACGTCGGGAGTTGAAACTGTAGTTCTGCAATCTTAGCCATTGTCCAGGAGGTCAACTAGCTCCCCCCAAAGGTCAAACAACTTCGGTGACTTTAGAACGTTCACATAGAAGACACTTTCGTAGAAATTTCTCAGGCCATCTAACACTACTTACAGGTTCTGTACTTTCCCGAGGAGAGAAGGAACACATTAATACGGATACAGTGCACGAATAATAATATCTAAGAATCATTTGACGAATGACAGCCTGAATTACAATCTCTAGAAAGACGAAGGAATACATAAAAAAAAAAACGTGAATAGGGTTCGAACTTGCCTCCGGGATGACCCCAGACGCGCCTTATGCGACAACATGGTAAAAATATTGCAACTTAGGGTGCAACTGCCCTTACAAGCCTCCCGCAGTTTCTACAGGGAGAAGGCACGTCTGGGATCCCAAACGTAGGTTCGAACCCTAATAACGGATCTTATGGATTTGTTCATTTGATGCATCACGTTATTGTGATAGTGTAGAGAGAATAGTAGCTCGGTAACATTTTTGAAGTTGTGCAGAGCTAATTACTGCATTACAATACAAGGAGTACCTTTATTGTTTGAAGCATAGGTTAAACATTTATGAATGAGATTAGGTGGGTGTGAACAAGAGCCGTCTCGTATGGGCCAATAGACTTTCTGCAATTACTTTTATTCTTATGTTCTTAACGTTTCTGATAGGGTTAATAGATGCAATGAAGTTAAATTTTTGACCGATTTTGGTAGACATTAAGTGCTACGAAAGGGACGAGGATTAATCAAATATTTTTGAAAATTTTAAATCTTCATTTATGGAGGATTAGTTTGCATTTATTGATCAATTTAAGAGGTAAGAGGAGGTTGTACTTACCATGAACTGTTCAATCCTTTGACGAATGATGAACGCAACAGCCTCGTCTGTCAAGAAGTTTATCTACCTCACTCCATCTTTGAAATTACAAAAAAAAATGTTAATTTATTATTTAACCTATGTATATGCAAATTCAGGATTTTTTTTTTAATCTTTTAAAGTTTTACCGATACATGTATACTGTCGCTAATGTTGGTACCTTCCAAACTTCAAGTAACTATAAAGAGATATTTCTTTACTCTTAGTTCAACTGGTAGTACGTGTTGAGGGACGAGAGTTAAATCCCATTGTAGTCCCTCCATAGTTTATCGCAGATAAATCACTTGCGAGTTTTATTGTGTTCAGTAATGTTATGGCCACTATGGGTCGCAACCGGGTTCTTTGATGGTGGAGGCAAAACGATAGTATCCGACCCCAAGTCGGTACTGGCCTTCAAAGAGTATTAGGTAGTGTAATAAACCTAAAAAGGTGGATGGGGGGGGGGGCATTGAAGCAGAGCTAAACACAGAATATATTCCCATCACCATAAATAAACAAACGGAATTATTACTCTATTTGGTAATATATATAGGTGCCGCTCTCATATAGGAGACCGAGCACTCATGACGCGAATATAATGTAGCCTTCGTTAATGTTCGGGCTCCGCTTCCGACCTTACTAGGTACAGTACCAGGAAATACCCGCGAGCCTACCAACATTGTCACGAAGTGCCTCTCTACCCAACAACTACTCTGCAGCAGAGAACCTCAGCCACGCGCTGATTAGGGCCCCACTTCACGGACAACTACAGAGGTGTCGCACCCCTGGCAGAAGCCTCTAGCAACGGTCTAGCAACGGGATAGCAACGGGATACCAACGCTCCTCAACAGGCACTTTACTCTCTGTCGTCTCTCCCCTTCGCCAGTCCCGGGATATGACGAACTCTTCCACCACTACTCCACTAGTATTATCAACACTTCTGATCGGCGGCGGCTCACTTAGTTGTCAGACGGGAGTAAGTTGGGCGAGTTCAGGCTGCTCAAGGTAGACTTTCATCCACAGTACCACTGCTGCTCCACGGCATCTCTGTGGATACAGACACGTCATCAGTTCTAAGGTACGGGAGACATTAGGAAGCAACACTTACTCTTTTGGACATTGACATTTATGCTCGTAGTAACTACAGATGCCGCTGGTGTTGAATTGCCTTATCACCAGAGGTCACGCACTACCACCTCACTGGTTTCTCAAGGCAGGAATCTTGAGCCAATTACACCTACTACGCCACCCCCAATAGATGGCGTTGTCCAGGTAGAGTCCAATTCCATGGGGGTTTAAGAGTAGACTCACAGATGGCGCTGAAGTCGCTCCTCCATACGTCAACAGTGTCGTTGGGTTCGTAACAAATATATTAAAATCCAAGAACCTAACATAGTTTCTTTCACAAGCTAATAAACAAGCAGCTTAGTTTGGATAACATAATCTGTTGAACTTTTAATGGCTTTGTAAACTCCCACTGACCAATTCTCCTAACACTCTCTCATCAGTCTGGGTCGGCTGCAACATGGTCGAGCTTGTTGTTGTTGTTATTGTTATAGATTCAGCTACTCGGAACAAGTTCCAAGTAGCACGGGCTATGGTGAGCCCGTAGTGGACTTACCTGGCACAGGAGCGAGGCTGTGTGTGGGTCTGGTCGAGCTTCTTGCCTTCGCTCCAAAGAGAATCTTGCAGTTCCTTCATGTCGTGTTTCACGTTACCTGACAGGTCCAAGTTGGCGATGTGGGTAGGTTCCGTTCTGGTAGTCATTTCGGATGCCATCTGCAATGAAACTTACACGTTGTTGTTGTTTTAGATTTAGCTACTCAGAACGAAGTGTTCATGTAGCACGGGCTATAGTGAGCCCGTAATTGAGTTCGATTATTCGCGATAACCTTGTTACTGTGATATTTGGGTCAAAGTTTCAAATAGAGGTGGGGATTCCTCCGTTTTTCCAGTTTATTTTTCGCTTCTGTTTTAGTGCACTGGTTTTAGTCTTGTTTTAATAATAAACAATTTAATCTTGGTGGCGGATGTAGATGCAAAATGCTCACTAGTAAGTCCCATTCCTCAATGGCTTTTCTAATCATTGTAGTCGCGGTGGAATGTGCATCTAATGTAGCTGGCGTCGTTGGATTAATGTTGAGTTTGATGCGCAGGGGTTCAGTAGCTTCACATTCCAATAAGTAGTGCAATAGTGGCGCCTCTGCTTCTGTTCCAGATATATGACACCTTTTAACTATTGTGTTCATTACCTCTCAGCAGCATTGGTAACCAAGTCTGAGTCTGTGTATGGCTACTGTAATGTCTCTGGATATCTTTTTGCCAGGCTTGAAAGAGGAGTAACTAGTGGCTTGTTCGTACCATATCGCAGTGGATCTTCCTTCCGCTACTTTGGCTCTGTGGCGACTTTTGATAGTTGAGAGTATTTTCTTCTTTATTTGCTCTTTAATCTGTGAAAAACTTGGAGGTATTTGAACCTGTACAACAGGTAGAGCAGTGGCAGTTTTTGCTAGTGAGTCTGCCTTTTCATTACCATCTATGCCAATGTGACTTCGTATCCAATTTAGGGTGATTGACAGCCCTAGATTATGGGTCTCTTTTCCTATATGTTGGATTTCTGTGAATCGAAAATTATCTCTGTGCTGACTGGATAACAATGCCTGGAGCGAAGATTTAGAGTCGGTATGAATGATGACATCATGTAAATTATTCTCAATTGTCGGCCTCCTTCAGGGCATATAATTCTGTTTGTATTGTTGAGCACCCACTATAAATGCTCCAGTAAGCTTTATGGATGGTAGTGTAAACTGCTGCCTCAGCAGAACCTCTTTCTTGATCAACTAATCCGTCTGTGAAGATGTGAGTCGTTGTAGGTCTTGAGATGGTTTCCATTTGTTGCTCTATGACTACTTTGAGCCTCTGTGAGTCACATGCTGATTTTTTAACTGGTAATCATTCAATGATTATCTTTAGACTCGACTCTTTTCCATGGAGGAGGCTGCCAAAAGTGTTCATATGGTCTATCTTCCCCATTGTTTTTAATGGTCCATTTCAAGTCCACTTTCTCTAGAATCTAGACCAGATTATCCATCCATGTACTTGTTCTATATTGAAGGTTTTTCTGAAGCGATCACTGTATGCGGTCTTTGATTGACAGTCTGGCGGTGGTTCCAACAAGTTCTGCTGTTATGGGAGCTATCCTTCGTTTGATCCATAGAGACTCTCTCTACGCGTCCATATAGGTGCTCCGTGGGATCGGATGCGCCCCGGCTGCCCGATACCAGGAAATAGCGGAAGGATGGGGTCCCTATAGTCTCTTCAGGCCATAGACCCTAGAAGATTTTCCATGTTTGGTGAAACTAAAATGTGAACGGTTGAATCACAAATACTTTGGTTCCTGTGGATACGACGATCTGTCGTTGTTCTGTATATTGGTGAGGTTTTATGGAAAACAAAATCGTTTGGGCACGTTTCCTTAAACCAATGCTTCTGCTCCCCCCCCCCTCGTAGTGAATACACGGGAGTCAGGCGACTGTTGTGGGTTGTATTCTGGAAAATGTCAAGGCCTTGAGAAACCTTGATAATTCAAATAGCTTTTCTTCCCCCTACAAAGAGTGACGACATTTGATCAATAAATCTCTTAGTTAACGTCTGTTTGTGAAGGTAATATTGTGACATTCTGGGTAGTGCGGAGTACCGTTATCAGTTGGCATGTATACTGAGCGATGCTTATATCTCCCATTGTAGTATACCTTGTGGTTTACAATTTATTTGTATTATACAATGTAGTGTACTCTTTATTGGTTATTTTATGTGGTTTAATTTTTTGGTTGGTGGACTCTTTTTTTTGGGTTATACCATGTGGTATACTTGTCTGCTTCATTAGATAAGGATTGCGTTCGATTACAGTTCAGATTCCTGAAGGCAGTATAGCCTGCTTATATTGTCTAACCTTTCATATTCCGCTGATTGAACTCGGTATATGTGTGGCGTGTGGGATATGTTTGGGCGCTGTTGGCAGAAACCTTCCAATGAGTTTGACTGTTGAATTCGTCTTCTCTTAAAGATATATATTTATATCCAGTGTCCTTATATCCGGACACTGTCTTTCCTCTCCGCCATTTTTATTACTTTGTATCCGGCCTCCTGCTCCAGCACCCATTTTCATTACCTTATATCCGGCCTCATGACCCAGCACCTATTTTCATTACCTTATATCCGGCCTTATGACCCAGCACTCATCTTGCATTTCATGCAACACATCACTTGCCATGAGTGATCGTTGAATGTTATAAGTGCTTTCTTTGCGCACTTTTCGTCCGAGTGGGCGTGCCTGTGTTCTTATCTGTGCTTTTGTGCACAGCCCAATTTTTGTGTTTTGGTTTAGCAACAAAAAGGTAAATATGTTTTTGTGATGTGTTTCTCCGTATTTTATCTAAAAGGAGAATGTCCTGACGAGTGATTTCTGGAGCCGCTGAAGACCCATTCACTCAAGTGGGAGGAGACCAGGTGCAAGCATTGATTTTAGATGCTCCTTCACTGCTTGTTCTGGCTGTCTCTGTCTCTCTCTTCCTTTTATCTTTTATATATATACAAGAGTTGTTACATTCTTTTACAGCCACTAGCACGTATAGCGTTTCGGGCATGTCCTTAATCTTAATTTTCCCCGGAAAACGACCCGTTATATAGTTTATCAACTAGGTACTTTCAGCGCCGTGGAGACGGGAGACCTGCTGCCTGGGTAACAGCTTCTCCCCCGAATCAACCTACCCTGGCTTTGAGCTCTGGTGAGGCCACTCCAGACCGACAACCAGAGCGCAACTCCATAGTCTCTTGAGACTGATGGATGCCAACTAGTACCCATATGGAGACTGTGGGAACCAACCTGTGAGATTTATATTTATTTAATTTATATGAATTTATATAGAATTTATATTTATGTTAATTTGCATACTTCGATAGCAATTTGTATGATGATAAGTGGACTGTATTTCTGCAATAATCTCACAAATCGATCCTCTACACATTAGGGGGGGGTTTATATTGAATTTATATATATGCAGCCAATCAAACTACAGTATTAACTACACATATTGTTAAACATTGAAGAGGTTCCTTATCATATTGTACAGCAGGCCTTAGTCCACCAGGTATAACCAGGATGTAGACACCGAATTATCCTCTTTGAGGTAGCTTCCATCACCCAGTAACTGGCACACAAAGCATGCTTCCTTGTCTTGACCTGTCAAAAGGGCGCTAGCTATGAAGCCAGAATCCTAATATATGACAGCTATATCAGAGAAACCACTGTACAAGGAACCATTAAGACCTAGGCTTAATTACCTTTAGTATGAGGCGATCTCGTATTCTAACCGGCTCACCCTATCTAATGACATTAATGGCCACAAATGATAGATAAATGGGTTTCGGCAGAACACTTAACTTGTATTTGTTGACAGCGTGTTGATGATGGTACACCTTTGGTTTCCATAACACTTCGTCCAAGTAAAATTAACAGGAGCCGAATTGCTCCCATGCCTCTGGTCTAAGTACAATAACAATGGCTGACCACTCCCTCACAACTGACGCTACTGGCCTACATTGTCCAGATGACAGTAAGTGATAGAAGGGTCACATTTACTCTATTTTAATTTTGATAATTAAGTTAATTTATATGAGATGTTTTTATGATGGTAAAGTCCAAAGACTAATGTATTTAAGAATAATTCCCATCATAATAGGTGATGAATTTATAATAGTATGTGGTAATGATATCCCGTTTTCTATAGACGGAAATTCCACTACAAGTTTCATTTTCTATGGGTAACTTGTTTATACAACACAGTAATATTATCTGTCTGTATGATATTATTAAATTGTGTCGGATTTTCCGACAGAGACGAGGAATCACAATAACGTGGATGAAAAATGTTGACCAAGCCACACACTAGAAAGTGAAGGGACGACAACGTTTCGGTCCGTTCTGGACCATTCTCACTCGGACTGTAGGTACCTATACACTACTGGATGAACAAAGGCTACAGTTAAGGATTGGCACCCAGTAAATTCTCCCCAGGCCAGGATACGAACCAAGGTCAAAGCGCTTCCGATATGCCAAGCAAGTGTGTTACCACTTCCACATGGGGACTGCGAATCTCCACGGATCTGTTTACTCACCAATCTGGCTGGCTTTAACCACCGTCTTTCGCCTGGGCAGTCGGTTATCTAGGATATGGTTCTTAACCCACCTTGTAATTGATCAGTTACAAAATATCAAAGCTATCAAATATCGTTATTAGTTAAAGCTACTAACTAAATCTCCCAATTAAGGTTACGAAACAACTCAACTGAGGTTACTAACTAGTGATATTGAAACTACATGTATATTTTAGTGCTACTACTTGAATATTGCTTTCTTGGCTGCAATTCTGCTAAAAATGAGATTCATGAGGTGATGGGACGAGTTGAATGGGGTTGTTGAGGGAGGGGGTAAATGTTCTCGATGAGGGGGAGTAGGAGGGATGGGATGTGATTGTACAAGGAAGGAAGAGAGAGAGAGAGAGAGGGGGGGGCAAAAGGGAGGGAAAGTATGAATGGGAAGGAGGAGGGTGGGGGGGGGGGGGGAATGAGGGTCAGCGGCAACTTGAACAATAGTTTTTTTTTCCTCACAATGAAAACTATTTTAATTTAAAAAAAACATTTTCTGTAATTGTCGTCATGTTGCAGCATAGAGGCAAATGTGTTTTATTTTTGTCTTAAAATATATGAATATATTTCCTTTGTTTTGTGTAATAGCTCGATAGTGTTTTTTTTGTACATAAAAAAAAACTTAGTGGGTATGCCCTATATCGATAGAAATGGATGGGAGATTTAGACAATAATTACAATCGAATTAACAACATGAAGCCAATCAAATACCAATTTCATGGTTATTTCGTGTGCATTGTGCGGGGATTATTTACTGCATATAAAGTGAAGCCAGACGATGTAGTAGCTACAAGTTCTTTGCTACAGGTCCAAGAGATACATGCTCTGTATACTACAGCTGTCGGCACACATTAACACCTTCCTGGTACAGGCGTCCACCGCCTATGGCGTAGGCACATCGGGGAGGAGACACACTCCTAGCCCGCCTCGATCGCTTTGAGACAGGCTGCCGGTCTTCTGAGCTATCACTCCCACCAACATTTCCATCTTCCTGCACCACAACAGAACCCTATGGCGGGCACGCTTTACCCCTGAGAACCGCAGCTTCCACAACCGGGGGCCACACACGGCACGAGACAGCTCCTCGTGGACAGCCAGAGCGACAGGAGACACCGTATTCAGAGAAGTAGCAGGCAGGGGCGGCTGAGACGGGAAAGCCGACGGCGTGGGCTGAGCTGCACCAACCCCCACACCACCACCCAGGCGAGCTGCAGGATCCGACACTGGGGCAACAGACGGCAGGGAATCTACACACATGCCAGCACCAGGAAACGGGTCCGGGGCCGAAAACGCCGACAACAGGGTTGACCCGGCGTGCCTCACACCCCGTAGCCCCGGGAGGCTGCACCTGGAACACGTCCGGGGCTGGCCCGCATGAAACACACGTACAGGGAAACCCAACAGGATGGTATATGATCCCTGAGGCGCATGGCGAGAGTGCGGGTCCCACACAGGACCCCCTTCTACCTCCTGGTGGGGTTAAAAGTCTTTGTGGGCGTTCATCCGCACACAAAGAACCCGCCCAAAACGGGCAAAGTTCCGACGGGATTTTAGGCAACGAGAAAAGCATCACAGGCCGACGAAAAGTTAAGGAAAAAGATATGTGTTTAGTCAACAGGCCGGATTTATGTGTTGGGAAGACTTCATATTTTTGTATTTTGATGAACAAATCGTATTTTGTTTTGTATTTTAATGTTCAGTAACCGCACAAAACTACATATTGTATCACATAACTATCAGAATTGAGATGAGGGAAGGGGGGTAGGGGCAATTCATATATTTGTCTGATCTCATGCTTCTTCATAAAAAGTTTTGCTGTTTAAAATTTATGCGCATTATTAACTGACTGTTGTTTTTAGTTCGACAGTAATAGTTCAAGTATCCTTGTCCAGGGAGGGAATCCAAGGCAGAAGTCTTGCAGGGGAATCCAAATCAGAGCTCTGATAGGTAATCCAAGGCAGAGGCCAGGTGGTGGGGGGTGGGGCATAGTGCCTGGAGTTCTTGACTAAAGATCAAAATTATTTCATTTCTTTTAAAAACAAAAGAAATCCATACCTACATTTAAGGATGTAATCATCATCATATGAACTTCCATGATCAGAGAAATTGTACTTATATCATCCCTAAACTTTGAAATTAATCTTTCTTTGAAAAAAAGGAGTCCAATATGATTACTTCTACTTTATAGTATTTTAGTTGGGTTCATTATTGACTCATAATCAGGAATCCTCGTGTCGAGGGACAAGTTCTGATGGCCGTCCAAACCGCCACGTTCTCTTGGCCAGCCAAACCGTCAAGTTCTCATGGCCGGCCAAACCGTCAAGTTCTCTTGGCCAGCCAAACCGTCAAGTTCTCTTGGCCGGCCAAACCGTCAAGTTCTCTTGGCCGTCCAATCCAATATGGCCCCGCACGCACGCTGCCGTTCATGTGTGAACTAATCGTTATAAAATTGGGAGTTGGGCTGTTTTATTCGAATCAGAACTGAATATATTGATTTGTTTAATATATGATGTGTTAGATTTTATCTCACTTACAAGGCCAAAGAAAATAGTTGTTACTCAATCCTCGCGGTGACCTCACAGATATGGCAGCAATATTAAACTTATAATTCATATTTTAAGAATAAGCCTCAAAATACCTACATTTAAGTATTAATTTTTAGTTAGATTTAAAAGCTAAAAATCCTCCTCGCGGTACATAATTAGAAGTGAGTTTTAAGTAGTTAAGTTATTTTATAATTGGGAAATATTTCCCATTATTAGTGTAAAAGGTTCCAGTTATATATGAATATGTATTATAAAGGGAAGAGTCACTCTTACTATCTTGGTGATTTTATTGTGTAAAAATTATTGCATCCAATTGGAAAATAATATTTCTGGTATATATACAATAAAATTTATTAATGTTATTTATATTCAAATAAAGATACAATTTATATTGTATCTTATATCACTAATAATACATGATTTTATAAATCATGTTAAATCATATATAATATGTAAATCATAAATCATATATTATATTCAGATCATAAATCATATTATGTCATGTTTATAAAAATCCTGAATGAAGACAAGTTCAGTTCTCGTTACGTTAAAAACAAATAAATATTATTTATAATTTACATATTATTTGTAATTATGAGAAGCTCTGGCGTTGTCTTAGCTGTCTTCCTTGGCTGTTTGTTTCAGTTGTTTCAGTCGTCGTCTGAGAAATCAACAAACTTTGTCGTCGTCTTAAACTTTTTCTTTCTCGTCTAAATGGTGTTTGTGTGTTTCTTTCAGGTTCATTCATCTGAGCCGCAATATACGAATAAACGGTAGTAGTATTTTCCAAGGGTGGCTGGGAATTAGCCAAGTGCCCACTTGACATGGGCATATTTGTAGATTGGGAAGCATACTTCAGGGTATACTCCTCGAACCCCCACCCTTGGAATGGGGATTTTCGTTCGGCGGGGAATATTTGCAGATTTGATCAGATCTCTTATGATTTCTCGATGTTGGGCTTGAACGGTGGGTCTCCTGTAATAAGCAAGTTCATTCTCATTCACCCACCGTCGCTTGAATAATGGGACGTGGGGTTCAAAACTGTAATTCTGTAGGCGTAGACCTTGCTTGTCCAGTAGGGCAATAATCTCCCGCCGCAGATCGTAAGGATTGTGTCACTCGTGAATCTTTACGAAGATGACACTTGTGTCAAAATTCCCTAAGCCATCTAAGACGACGCTCAGCTTCCGTTCTTTTTTCTGAGGAAAAAGAGAGCACGTTGTTAATATTGGCGAATAGTAAGTAAATATATAAGAACTATTATTTAAAGCTTAAAAACTTAAATTACATTCTCTAGAAAGGCAAAGAATGAATTAATATGAACAAATCCACAAGGTCCGTGAATAACCTACGTCCGAGATGGCCCCAGACGCGCCATATTCGACAGCGCCACGACATGGTAAAAGAAAATGGGCACTTTGAGTGTAACTGCCCTCACAAGGCTCCCACAGCATCTACACAGGGAGAAAGCGCGTCTGGGATTATCCCGGACGTAGGTTCGAACCCTCATGTATTTGTTCACCTGATGCATCACGCTATTGTGATTTCTGTGTGTAATGAGATAATATTCGTTCGGTAATATGGTTGAAATTGTGCAGAACTAATTACCGCATACCATAATGCAAGTGGGGTATCTTGATTGTGTCAAGCGTAGGTTAGACACATGAATGAGATTGGGTGGATATAAACAAGAGCTGTCTCGTATGGACCAATAGGCCCATACTTTCTGTAATTACTCTCATTCTTATATTCTTAACGTTTTTAATGGGGGTGCAATGAAGCAAAATTTTGACCGATTTTGGGAGACATTAAGTGCTACGAAATGGACGAGGATTAATCAAACCGTATCCTCAATTCGAGGATTAATCGAACCGTATCCTCAACTCGAGGATTAATCGAACATCTTTCCTCAATTATGGCGGTTTAGTTTGCATTTACTGATCAATTTAACAAGTACGAGGTTGTTGTTCTTACCATAAATTTCTGAATCAGTTGACTAATAATGTACGAAACATCCTGGTCAAGCTTATGTACCTTCCTCCATTTATCTGAAACTACAAAATAAGAATGTTATAATTTAATATTTAACCTGCTATGTATATACGCAAATTCAGAAAAAAATATTTAATTTTAAAAACAAAATGAACATAGTTTTACCAATACATGTATATTGTCGCTAATGTTGGTACCTTCCAAACTTCAAGTAACTATACAAGAAATATTTCATTAGTCATGGTTCAACTGGTAGTACGTGTCTAGGGACACGTACGCAGATAAATCACACTCTTGTGAGTTCATAAGATGCAATATATAAAAATTCAAGAACCTAACGTACCTTCTTTCACCACAAGCAGCTTAGTTTGTATAACATAATCTGTTGATCTGTGAATGACTTTATAAACTCCCACTGACCAATTCTGCTAACCCTGATCTACACTACTTATGAAAGTAGTCATGAAACTTAATGAATCTGTCGAACAAAGGCTCCGCTATTACATTAGTTAAGAACATAAGAATGAAGGTAAATGTTGAAAGCCTATTGGCCCATACAACCCAGATCCTTTTTATAACAAACCATATGGTCAGCACAATATTCAAGTAGTAGCACTAAAATATACATGTAGTTTCAATATCACTAGTTAGTAACCTCAGTTGAGTTGTTTCGTAACCTTAATTGGGAGATTTAGTTAGTAGCTTTAACTAATAACGATATTTGATAGCTTTGATATTTTGTAACTGATCAATTACAAGGTGGGTTAAGAACCATATCCTAGATAACCGGCTGCCCAGGCGAAAGACGGTGGTTTAAAGCCAGCCAGAGTGGTGAGTAAACAGATCCGTGGAGATTCGCAGTCCCCATGGGGAAGTGGAAACACACATGCTTGGCATATCGGAAGCGCTTTGACCTTGGTTCGTATCCTGGCCGGGGGAGAATTTACTGGGTGCCAATCCTTAACTGTAGCCTTTGTTCATCCAATAGTGTATAGGTACCTACAGTCCGAGTGAGAATGGTCCAGAACGGACAGAAACGTTGTCGTCCCTTCACTTTCAAGTGTGTGGCTTGGTCAACATATTTCATCCACGTTATTGTGACTCCTCGTCTCCATATGGGTAGTAGTTGGCATCCATCAGTCTCAAGAGACTATGGAGTTGCGCTCTGGTTGTCGGTCTGGAGTGGCCTCACCAGAGCTCAAAGCCAGGGTAGGTTGATTCGGGGGAGAAGCTGTTACCCAGGCAGCAGGTCTCCCCTCTCCACGGCGCTGAAAGTACCTAGTTGTTAAACTATATAACGGGTCGTTTTCCGGGGAAAATTAAGATTAAGGACTGGCCCGAAACGCTATACGTGCTAGTGGCTGTAAAAGAATGTAACAACTCTTGTATATATATAAAAGATAAAAGGGAGAAAGAGACAGAGACAGCCAGAACAAGCAGTGAAGGAGTATCTAAAATCAATGCTTGCACCTGGTCTCCTCCCACTTGAGTGAATGGGTCTTCGGCGGCTCCAGAAATCACTCGTCAGGACATTTTCCTTTTAGATAAAATACAGAGAAACACATCACTAAACATATTTACCTTTTTGTTGCTAAACCAAAACACAAAAATTGCGCTGTGCACAAAAGCACAGATAAGAACACAGGCACGCCCACTCGGACTAAAAGTGCGCAAAGAAAGCCCTTATAACATTCAACGATCACTCGTGGCAAGTGATGTGTTGCATGAAATGCAAGATGAGTGCTGGGTCATGAGGCCGGATATAAGGTAATGAAAATAGGTGCTGGGTCATGAGGCCGGATATAAGGTAATGAAAATGGGTGCTGGAGCAGGAGACAGGATACAAAGTAATAAAAATGGCGGAAAGGAAAGACAGTGTCCGGATATAAGGACACTGGATATAAGGGTATATCTGTAAGAGAAGACGAATTCAACAGTCAAACTCAGTGGGAGGTTTCTGTCAACAGCGCCCAAACATATCCCCCACGCCACACATATACCGAGTTCAATCAGCGGAATATGAAAGGTTAGACAATATAAGCAGGCTATACTGCCTTCAGGAATCTGAACTGTAATCGAACGCAATCCTTATCTAATGAAGCAGACAAGTATACCACATGGTATAACCCAAAAAAAAAAGAGTCCACCAACCAAAAAAGTAAACCACATAAAATAACCAAAAAAGAGTACACTACATTGTATAATACAAATAAATAGTAAACCACAAGGTATACTACAATGGGAGATATAAGCATCGCTCAGTATACATGCCAACTGATAACGGTACTCCGCACTACCCAGACTGTCACAATATTACCTTCACAAAAAGACGTTAACTAAGAGATTTATTCATTAAATGTCGTCGCTCTTTGTAGGGGGAAGAAAAGCTATTTGAATTATCAAGGTTTCTCAAGGCCTTGACATTTTCCAGAATACAACCCACAACAGTCGCCTGACTCCCGTGTATTCACTACGAGGGGGGGGAGCAGAAGCATTGGTTTAAGGAAACGTGCCCAAACGATTTTGTTTTCCATAAAACCTCACCAATATACAGAACAACGACAGATCGTCGTATCCACAGGAACCAAAGTATTTGTGATTCAACCGTTCACATTTTAGTTTCACCAAACATGGAAAATCTTCTAGGGTCTATGGCCTGAAGAGACTATAGGGACCCCATCCTTCCGCTATTTCCCGGTATCGGGCAGCCGGGGCGCATCCGATCCCACGGAGCACCTATATGGACGCGTAGAGAGAATCTCTACGGATCAAACGAAGGATAGCTCCCATAACAGCAGAACTTGTTGGAACCACCGCCAGACTGTCAATCAAAGACCGCATACAGAGATCGCTTCAGAAAAACCTTCAATATAGAACAAGTACATGGATGGATAATCTGGTCAAGTTTCTAGAGAAAGTGGACTTGAAATGGACCATTAAAAACAATGGGGAAGATATACTATATGAACACTTTTGGCAGCCTCCTCCATGGAAAAGAGTCGAGTCTAAAGATAATCACTGAATGATTACCAGTTAAAAAATCAGCATGAGACTCGCAGAGGCTCAAAGTAGTCATAGAGCAACAAATGGAAACCATCTCAAGACCAACAACGACTCACATCTTCACAGACGGATCAGTTGATCAAGAAAGAGGTTCTGCTGAGGCAGCAGTTTACACTACCATCCATAAAGCTTACTGGAGCATTTATAGTGGGTGCTCAACATTACAAACAGAATTATATGCCCTGAAGGAGGCCGACAATTGAGAATAATTTACATGATGTCATCATTCATACCGACTCTAAATCTTCGCTCCAGGCATTGTTATCCAGTCAGCACAGAGATAATTTTCGATTCACAGAAATCCAACATATAGGAAAAGTGACCCATAATCTAGGGCTGTCAATCACCCTAAATTGGATACGAAGTCACATTGGCATAGATGGTAATGAAAAGGCAGACTCACTAGCAAAAACTGCCACTGCTCTACCTGTTGTACAGGTTCAAATACCTCCAAGTTTTTCACAGGTTAAAGAGCAAATAAAGAAGAAAATACTCTCAACTATCAAAAGTCGCCACAGAGCCAAAGTAGCGGAAGGAAGATCCACTGCAATATGGTACGAACAAGCCACTAGTTACTCCTCTTTCAAGCCTGGCAAAAAGATATCCAGAGACATTACAGTAGCCATACACAGACTCAGACTTGGTTACCAATGCTGCTGAGAGGTAATGAACACAATAGTTAAAAGGTGTCATATCTGTAGAACAGAAGCAGAGGCGCCACTATTGCACTACTTATTGGAATGTGAAGCTACTGAACCCCTGCGCATCAAGCTCAACATTAATCCAACGACGCCAGCTACATTAGATGCACATTCCACCGCGACTACAATGATTAGAAAAGCCATTGAGGAATGGGACTCACTAGTGAGCATTTTGCATCTACATCCGCCACCAAGATTATATTGTTTATTATTAAAACAAGACTAAAACCAGTGCACTAAAACAGAAGCGAAAAATAAACTGGAAAAACGGAGGAATCCCCACCTCTATTTGAAACTTTGACCCAAATATCACAGTAACAAGGTTATCGCGAATAACCGAACTCAATTACGGGCTCACCATAGCCCGTGCTACATGAACACTTCGTTCTGAGTAGCTAAATTTAAAACAACAACAACGTGTAAGTTTCATTGCAGATGGCATCCGAAATGACTACCAGAACGGAACCTACCCACATCGCCAACTTGGACCTGTCAGGTAACGTGAAACACGACATGAAGGAACTGCAAGATTCTCTTTGGAGCGAAGGCAAGAAGCTCGACCAGACCCACACACAGCCTCGCTCCTGTGCCAGGTAAGTCCACAACGGGCTCACCATAGCCCGTGCTACTTGGAACTTGTTTCGAGTAGCTGAATCTATAACAATAACAACAACAACAAGCTCGACCATGTTGCAGCCGACCCAGACTGATGAGAGAGTGTTAGGAGAATAGGTCAGTGGGAGTTTACAAAGTCATTAAAAGTTCAACAGATTATGTTATCCAAACTAAGCTGCTTGTTTATTAGCTTGTGAAAGAAACTATGTTAGGTTCTTGGATTTTTAATATATTTGTAACGAACCCAACGACACTGTTGACGTATGGAGGAGCGACTTCAGCGCCATCTGTGAGTCTGCTCTCAAACCCCCATGGAATTGGACTCTACCTGGACAACGCCATCTATTGGAGGTGGCGTAGTAGGTGTAATTGGCTCAAGATTCCTGCCTTGAGAAACCAGTGAGGTGGTAGTGAGTGACCTCTGGTGATAAGGCAATTCAAGACCAGCGCCATTTGTAGTTACTACGAGCATAAATGTCAATGTCCAAAAGAGTAAGTGTTGCTTCCTAATGTCTCCCGTACCTTAGAACTGATGACGTGTCTGTATCCACAGAGGTGCCGTGGGGCAGCAGTGGTACTGTGGATGAAAGTCTACCTTGAGCAGCCTGAACTCGCCCAACTTAGTCCCGTCTGACAACTAAGTGAGCCGCCGCCGATCAGAAGTGTTGTTAATACTAGTGGAGTAGTGGTGGAAGAGTTCGTCATATCCCGGGACTGGCGAAGGGGAGAGACGACAGAGAGTAATGTGCGTGTTGAGGAGCGTTGCTATCCCGTTGCTATTCTGTTGCTAGACCGTTGCTAGACCGTTGCTAGAGGCTTCTGCCAGGGGTGCGACACCTCTGTAGTTGTACGTGAAGTGGGGCCCTAATCAGCGCGTGGCTGAGGTTCTCTGCCAGCGCTTGGCTGCAGAATGGTTGTTGGGTAGAGAGGCACTTCGTGATTATGTTGGTAGGCTCGCGGGTATTTCCTGGTACTGTGGCTAGTAAGGTCGGAAGCGGAGCCCGAACATTAACGAAGGCTACATTATATTCGCGTCAAGAGTGCTCGGTCTCCTATATGAGAGCGGCACCTATATATATTTACAAATAGAGTAATAATTCCGTTTGTTTATTTATGGTGATGGGAATATATTGTGTGTTTAGCTCTGCTTCAATGCCCCCCCCCCATCCACCTTTTTAGGTTTATTACACTACCTAATACTCTTTGAAGGCCAGTACCGACTTGGGGTCGGATACTATCGTTTTGCCTCCACCATCAAAGAACCCGGTTGCGACCCATAGTGGCCATAACATTACTGAACATAATAAAACTCGCAAGTGATTTATCTGCGATAAACTATGGAGGGACTACAATGGGATTTAACTCGTCCCTCAACACGTACTACCAGTTGAACCAAGAGTAAATAAATATCTCTTAATAGTTACTTGAAGTTTGGAAGGTACCAACATTAGCGACAGTATACATGTATCGGTAAAACTTTTAAAGATTAAAAAAAAAATCCTGAATTTGCATATACATAGGTTAAATAATAAATTAATTTTTTTTATTTGTAATTTCACAGATGGAGCGAGGTAGATAAGCTTCTTGACAGACGAGGCTGTTGCGTTCATCATTCGTCAATTGATTGAACAGTTCATGGTAAGTACAACCTCCTCCTACCTCTTAAATTGATCAATAAATGCAAACTAATCCTCCATAAATGAAGATTTAAAATTTTCAAAAATATTCGATTAATCCTCGTCCCTTTCGTAGCACTTAATGTCTACCACAATCGGTCAAAAATTTAACTTCATCGCATCTATTAACCCTATCAGAAAAGTTAAGAACATAAGAATAAAAGTAATTGCAGAAAGCCTATTGGCCCATACGAGACGGCTCTTGTTCACACACACCTAATCTCATTCATAAATGTTTAACCTATGCTTCAAACAATAAAGGTACTCCTTGTATTGTAATGCAGTAATTAGCTCTGCACAACTTCAACAATGTTACCGAACTACTATTCTCTCTACACTATCACAATAACGTGATGCATCAAATGAACAAATCCATAAGATCCGTTATGAGGGTTCGAACCTACGTTTGGGATCCCAGACGCACCTTCTCCCTGTAGAAACTGTGGGAGGCTTGTAAGGGCAGTTGCACCCAAGGTTGCAATATTTTTACAGTGTTGTCGCATAAGGCGCGTCTGGGATCATCCCGGAGGTAAGTTCGAACCCTATTCACGTGTTTTTTTTTTTTTTGTATTCCTTCGCCTTTCTAGAGATTGTAATTCAGGCTGTCATTCTTCAAATGATTCTTGGATATTATTCGTGCACTGTATCCATATTAACGTGTTCCTTCTCTCCTCAGGAAAGTACAGAACCTGTAAGTAGTGTTAGATGGCCTGAGAAATTTCTACGAAAGTGTCTTCTATGTGAACGTTCTAAAGTCACCGAAGTTGTTTGATCTGAGGGGGGAGCTAGTTGACCTCCTGGACAAGGTCTAAGATTGCAGAACTACAGTTTCAACTCCCGACGTCACCTTATTTAAGCGTAGATGAACTACCCAGAATGAACTACCTGATGAACTCTTTTTTAAGAGACTGTTCTCTCGCAACATAAAGAAATTGTAAAAGATCTGAAACTTTGCAAGAGATACACCGACGAAAAAAATGTCAGTATCCCAAGGGTGGGTTTAAAGGTGTATACTCCGAAGCTGTCGCATCTACGAACGTAAATGTCAAACAAACTCTTGGATAATACCCAGCATCCCTTGGATAAAACTATTACCCTGTTCCTATATTGAGGCTCGGATGACTGAAACTAAAACACAATCTAGACAAAGACGCAATCTAAGACTAAAAAGCTTGTTGATTCCTCCCAGGAGAATGAAATAATTGAAACAAAGATGACCAAGATGACGACAAAGCTTCTAATTATAAATTATATGTAAATTATAATTAATTTGTTTTTAAAGTAACGCATTGTTAGTCCGATGACAAGTACTAAGACTGAATCTGTCTCTAAAGTATTTTTATAAACATGTTACAAAAATTTTATCTTCATGTTATACAAATTGTTTTTTATCATTAACTTTATTGTATATAAACCAGAAATCTTTTTTTTCTAATTGTGCAATAATGTTTATACAATAAAATCGGGTAGTAAGTGATGAAGACATTCATTTATAACTATCATTTTACTTGATATGGGGAAATATTTCCAAATAATAACTTGATTAACTACTGAACTTGTTGGATCCTGCAGTCGGACACAAACCAGGGTTTTACACAACACCCCTATGCACTCGAGCTATATCAAGAGGCCGAGCTATAGCCTATGCCATCTAGCTATGTCAAAAGTGTCTGTCATCCTAATATATAACTCCTATTATAGGATTATTTGCTTTAAAATTTAACTTTTTCCAAATAGTTTGTGTAGTTCGGTTTTGATTCCCTCTGAGACTACATTTCAAATTGTCCCCAACATATATGGCTACTCCACCCCTTTTTGTTTATGTGAAATGGTTTAAATCCATTTTTTTGATATTCGGCTAATGGTTCTCTATTTTTTCTACATTCATCAACGTTTCGGTAAGTTAAATATATTTTTCTATACAGACAAGAGCACTAGATTCTTTTTGTTTCTTAGACTTCTACTGTTAGTGTAATATTCCCAAAGTTCGTTTATTTATATACGTTATATTGGGTGTTAACAGAATAAGAAAATAAGTTGAATTAACGTTCTAGTAAAGCCACTGGCACGCATAGTTTCGGGCAAGTCCTTTAATAGAAAAAAAATTGATAAATTAACAGTAAAATTGATGATAAAATGTTAGCAGGTCTTTAGGTAACTGCAGCGCAGTTACCTTTATTCGTACGTTATTTTTTTATAATGTTTCGCGGTAATTGGTTCCCCATATCAACAACCCTGTTACTGAACCAATGTTTACTTGGGCCTTGCCTATTAACATTACAAACACTCTTAAGACTTCGGTACTCTAACTCTATTTTTTTACATAACATAAGAACAAATGCAAATAGGCAGAAGGCCTATTGGCCCATACGAGGCGGCTCCTATTTATAACCACCCAATCTCTTGTGTCCAACCCACGCTTGACACAATCGAGGGACACCACCTCCTCCACGTTACGCGGCAATTGGTTCCACAAATCAACAACTGTTACTGAACCAGTATTTACCCAAGTCTTTCCTAAATCTAAACTTATCCAATTTATACCCATTGTTTCGTGTTCTGTCTTGTGTTGAAACTTTTAATACCCCTATTAATATTTCCTTTATGTCCATTCATCCACTTGTAAACCTCTAGGTTCCACCTGAGCAGCCGTAGGGTGAAGACGTGTCGTCTGACCACTCCGGCAGTTTGGGGGAGGTTGCAGTTTTCGCCAGCAGGGGGTGTGGGGGGTCTCTTACCCTCCCTGACCAGTGTTGCCGCCTGCCTGGCTGCGTGCTGACGTGGCCGTTTTGACATGGGGGGGGCCTGGCAATTCCTCCTGTTTTGCGGGTAAATTCCGTGGGCCTGGAATTCTCGTGTAAGGCTGGCTATCCGGCCACTGAGTTAGTTATGTGCGACATGCTTCGTGTCCCAGTGAAAGTTGTGTATGGAGTTGAGCTTGTTACGGCCCACCGGGGGATTGTCAAGTTCGTGGGGGAGGAGGAGTATCGGGACTTCCTCCGGCGGAACGAAGGGCGTTCGTTGCGGTTGCCGGATGGCGCAGGCTCCGTTACAATCTCGGACCGAAATGGTGCCCTGACATATGTCAGTGTGCACGGTGCGCCCCTGGAGTTCCCTGAAGACCTTCTCCAGCGTTTCTTCGGGAGGTATGGTGCTGTCATCAGTGTGCGGGAGAACAAGCTTTCCTCGGGGAAGTATGCAGGGAAGCAGACGAACGTCCGTACCTTAGGTATGCGCTTGCGGTCGGATATCCCATCTTCTGTCCGGCTGCTGGGTTACAACGTTCGGGTGTACTATGAGGCAGCTCCGTACTTGCTTCTGATGTGGCCAGTTAGGGCATCAGGCTGCCGGGTGCTCTGAGGCCCCTGCTTCACCCGTTAACTTATTCCGGGAAGAGGATTTCCCGCCGCTCCCTCAGGGCGTGGATTCTGGGGATGAGGAGGGGCAGGTCCCAGTCGCTGCTGCTGCGGCCCCCCATGCGTCACCCGACATGCCCCCGGTGCTTGTCCCTCAGCCGAGTGCGTCTGCGTCTTCCTCGACTCCTGCTGCTGCGCCTGGTCCTGCACCCTCGCCAGGTGTTGCGGCTGTGTTGGGTGTTGGGGGGGCTGCGGAGCGTCCTGTTGTGTGCGGCCCGGTTCCCCATGTGGTTGAGGCTGCTGCGGTGCTGCGACGGGCGTTGGTTCGCCCGGTTCGTGAGGCCCGTGGTTCTGGGTCCACCTCCGGCTGTGAGGATGTGCGGCCAGTGCCCAAGCGTTCTAGGCGCTCTTCTACTGCCTGGGCTAATGTGGCGGACTACGACGCGGGTGGAGCTTCGGGGGATGGTGTGGCGATTCCGGGTGCTTCGTGCTCTACGACGCTGGTGGTGGCTGATGTCCATGTGTCTGCTGTTGACGATGGTTGTGCGTCTGATTTACATCCTGTTCTTTCTCCTGCAGAAGGTTCTATGCAGTGGAAGGTGGTTGCTCCTACAGACGTGGATGGTGTGGGTCCTGGTGCGAGCCGAGGCATCAAGCTGGTGCTGAAGAAGGATGCCAAGCGTGGGGGGTCCCAGCAGGTACAACGTTCGGTGGTTGACGAGGGGCCCTGTGAAGCAGCCGAGGAGGCTCCCAGTGCGCTGCCCATTGCCCGGCCTCATGGGAAGGAGCCTCTCCCTCTCATCTTGGCCTCCGGAGTGCCAAATGATGCTGACCATCCGTTGCGTTTTGACATTGATGACCGTGTGCGTCCTGTTCCGTGGTGTCCTTCTACCATCTAGATTCCTCGGGCTCGGTTAATGCCTGATCCTCGTACGCTCCAAAATGACCCTGCTTCGGAGGATCTTATGTTACTTTGGGAGGCGTATTGCATTGGATTCCCGGCGGAAGAGTGGCCGGACAAGCATGAGATCTTTTCGTAGTCTGTTTGCTTGCTGTGTGTTTGGTGTGTGCTTGGACCTGTGGTTTGTTTGAACTGTTGTACCTATTGTGCGCCCTTCAGACTGGTCTTATGTTTGTTCTCTTGATCGTTGTTTTGTTGTATTTTTCATTTGTTTTTGTTGTTGGCCCTTGAGGCCGGTGTTTAGTGTCTTTGTATGGATGTGTATTGATTTGTTTTGTGCTGAAGTGTCTTGTTCTGTTTCATGATGTACTCTGTTGTTTCATTCTCGGTCCTTCAGGCCAGTGCATGTATGTTGTTGTGTTTGTGCCTGTTTTGTTTTCAGGTGTGCGTGGTTTGCTTGTTTATTGTTATTGTCTATTTTGGCCTAGCCTTTTGTTTATGGGGCGGATGGCTTGGTGTGTGTTTTTTATTAATGTATTGTTTTTATATTGCTTTACCTGTTGTACGTGTTTGTTCTTTATGTTTTGTTTGGACAGTATTGTGTTTGTCCTGATATGTTTCATGCTATGCCTCTTGATGTATGTTTTGTTTTTCTGGAGGTGTTGTTTTGTGTTGTTACTGTAATTGCTAGTTTGCCATTATATTCTGTTTTGTGCTTTGATGTATGCTGTATTTTTCATGTTTTTCTTGTGTATGTGTTTTGTTGTGCTCTGCTGTCGGCCCTTCTGGCCGGTGGTCTATTGTTTTCCTTTCGGTTTTCTGTATTTTTATTGTATTTAAATTGCATGCTTTGCATGTACAAAAAAAAAAAACTAAAAAAAAAACTTGTAAACCTCTAACATGTCACCCCTAACTCTTCGCCTTTCCAGTGAATGCAACTTAAGCTTTGTTAATCTTTCTTCATATGAAAGATTTCTAATTTGGGGAATTAACTTAGTCATTCTACGCTAGACACGTTCAAGTGAATTTTTAACCATTCTATAGTACGGCGACCAAAACTGAACTGCATAATCTAAATGGGGCCTAACCAGAGCAAGATATAGCTGAAGAACAACACCAGGTGTCTTGTTACTAACGCTGTGATTAGTAAATCAGTGTCCGATTTGCCTTATTACGAACATTCATGCATTGATCCTTTTGTTTTAAATTCTTATTAATCATAACTCCCAGACCCCTTTCGCAATCTCAACACCATCTAGCTCATATCTTGTACCTCTATCATCATTACCTAGCCTCAGAACTTGACATTTATCAGCATTAAACTGCATTTGCCAATCCTTTGACCATTTCAAAACCCTATCTAGATGAACTTGAAGTGATAGTGAGTCCCCCTCCGAATTAATTTCCCTACCGATTTTCGTATCAACGGCAAATTTGCAAATGTTGCTACTGAAACCTGAATCTAAATCATTTATATATATTATAAACAAAAGAAGTCCCAGCACAGAGCCTTGAGGCACTCCACTTACAACATTTTCCCACTCTGACTTGACTCCATTTATACTAACTGTTTCCTTTGGTATAGCCATGCCCTAATCCAACTTATTATAGCACCCCCAATACCATGAGCCTCTATCTTTTTAATCAGTCTTTCATGTGGCACTAAGTCAAGGTACACAACATCACGATCCTTACCACTATCAACTGCCTCAACTATGCTAGAATAAAAAGATAACAAATTTGTTAAACGGCCATTTATAAAACCATGTTGCGACTTAATTATTTATTTATGTTTTCAAGATGAACACTAATTTTATTTGCAATTATAGATTCGAGTAACTTTCCCACAATAGACGTTAGGCAAATTGGTCGATAGTTAGTCGCAAGTGATCTATCTCCTTTCTTAAAAACTGGTATCACATTAGCAACTTTCCATAACTCTGGCACTCTGCCTGACTCTATTGAATTATTAAATATGGTAGACAGTGGGTCGCAAAGCTCCTCTTTGCATTCTTTAAGCACCCTGGCAAACACTTCATCCGGCCCTGGGGATTTATTTGGTTGGAGTTTTACTATTTGTTTAAGAACATCCTCCCTGGTAACTGCTAAACCCGTCAACTTGTCCTCGTCCCCACCCACATAGACTTGTTCGGCTGAAGGCATATTGTTAGGTTCCTCTTTAGTAAATACAGATACAAAATATTTATTAAAAATACCACTCATCTCTTCATCACTATATGTTATTTGACCTGTCTCAGTTTTTAATGGACCTATTCTTTCCCTAATCTTTGTTCGGTAAAATTGGAAAAACCCTTTAGGATTTGATTTTGCTTGCTCTGCTATGCGAACTTCATAGTTTCTTTTTGCTTTCTTTGTCTCACTTTTATTATTTCTGTACGAATTCCTGGTGTAAACAGATTTCCCCATTCTTAATCCTTTTGCACCATGCTCTCTTTTTACCTAAAAGGTTCTTCAGATCCTTTGTTATCCACTTTGGATCATTAGTATTCGATCTATTCATTTTATATGGTATACTACATTCCTGGGCTTCGCTTAGAATATTTTTAAATAGGTTATATTTTGAATCCACATGGAAAACCCCTTTTACGTCACCTATCTCTGGGCTAACGTCTAGCTCCAATACCGGCCCACACCCCATACCCAAGACTTTCCAATATATTTGTCCCCAAAAAATTCTTAGGCTATTGAAATCAGCTTTTCGAAAATCAGGCACTTTAACAGAATTTTCTCCTACAGATTTATTCCATTGAATGCTAAATCTGATTTCTTTATGATCACTGTTCCCTAGCTCACTCCCTATTTCGATGTCCTTAATTTGTGTTTCCCTGTTAGTTAATACTATTGAAACTGGATTAACACTATTGAAACTTAACACTATTTCCTGAATTGAAACAGGAATTTCCTCAAGTACTTTCGTATATTAATACATCTTCAGAAGGAAATTATAATGTATGTCTAATGAGACGTGTCATTACTAGAACGAGTTGAATCATTGTATGATGGACGTAAAATGAATAGTACTACATTCGTCGAAGAAAGTTTGTTTGGATGCTCCGAGACAACACTTATTTAAGGGGGGGGGGAGGAGTGCAGGCGTTGAGTCACAATAACGTGGCTAAAGTATGCTGACCAAACCATACACTAAACGGTGAAGGGACGACTACGTTTCGGTCTGTCGTCCGAAACGTCGTCGTCCCTTCACCTTCTAGGGGGGGGGGAGGAGTGTTACGTAAAGTTCCGTATTGCGTTGCATCGGAATAGAATTGGTGGTATTAAGAGTAATATTTTTCTTGCTCAATGGTGCAGGGAGAACGACGTTAACAACCATGAAGGGTTGTTAACGACCAGCGATCGTTAACGATCGTCCGGTTGCGGGAATTCTGATGGCCAATCAGAATCACCGGGCGAGGCAATGAGTACCTGCCGGAATGTGGGCAGAAGCCAGTACTCTACTCACACCTACCATTCGATACGTCGTAGGTGTGTGTGTGGCCAACCTTCTGTAAAAATTACGACGAGGTGATCTCAATCTTTCGAAATACCAGTGGAAGATGGTTTGGTTAATGCCGTAGAGAATTTCAGAAATCGGCATCAGGATAGTAATGAAATTGAACCACCCAAGAAGGTAGAAAAAGTTCTACAGCCGTTTGGGGTTCCAGTATATATAAAATATATATATATATTCCGTCTTAGACGGAATATATAGGTGTAGTTGGCTTAGGGAGCCTCAAAAACTACTTAACTGTTTCATAATAGATAGGTTTAATGTTTCGTAGTCTAGAGAAGTAAATGGGGTCGGAAGAGAAAAATTGACGGAGGAGTAGTGCGACTGTCATTGTTAATTTTAAAGTATATGTAACTGTACATCTAACGAAGTGGCAATAATTAGATAATATATATATATCTACACATAAGATACCCACGTATTTGGGTAATATGGATAAAAGTATCCATGACAGTTGGATCCCAACAATATTCGTAATAAGGCAAATAAGACGCTGGTATTTATTAATCAAAGTGTTAGTCGCAATACGCCTGGTGCTCTTAAGCTGTATCTTTCTCTGGTTAGGCCCCATTTATATTGTGCACTTCGGTTTTAGTCCCCGTATCATAGAATGGATATAAACTCTCTCCTACGTGTCCCGTGTAGGATGGCAAAGTTAATTCTCCAAATTGGAGATCTTTCAGATTAAAATAATTTAATATAAAGCTTAAATTGCAGCCTCTGGAAAGTTGAAGTTAGGGGGTGGGGGGGTTGAAATGAGAGGTTTAAGTGGAAAAATGGTCATATAGGGGATATATTAAGAGTATAAAACAGACAGAATGCGAAACAATGGGTATAAATTAGATAATTTTTTTATTTAGGAAAGACACGGGCAAATACTAATTAGATAACAGGGTTGATTTATGGAACAAATTACCGCGTAACATGGAAGTTGTGGCTCCCTTCTTTGTGTCCAACATGGGTTGGACATGAATTGAAATCTTGGATTCCGTCCTCTGCCTCTGGGGGGCGTGGACGTCGGGCTCTGGCTGCCAGTAGCTGTTTGTCGCTGACTGGTGGTGGTTGCTCGTTGCTGTGGGGCGCCAGCTGACTGAGGCGGAGGTCAGCAATATGGCGGCGGCTGGTGGTGGCCGCATCCGCCGTGTGAATACTGCTCGGCTGGAGTTCTCTGCACCGGTGGATTGGGAACTAGTGGCGGCTGCGCTTTTGGATGTCCTTCAGGTGGATGTTAAAGATCTCCTTGGTCTCGAGAAATTTTCTCCCACTCGCGTGGCGGTGACGTTTGCCACGTCACCTGGATACGAACGGTTTGTGGGGTGTTGGAACGAGCGGACGACTCCCCTTCCTCATTCGGCTGTGTCTGTGACTGTCTCTGATCCGTGGGGTCCACTGACCTTTGTGAGCGTGCACGGGGTACCTGTTACGTTTCCAGAGGTGGAGCTTTCTTCTGTGTTTACGAGGTATGGTATGGTGTTGCGTCATCGGTACAACTTGTTTAGTGCCGGGCGGCTGCGGGGCCTCCGGCTGGGTACTCGCACGCTGCATATGCGCCTCAAGGAGCCCATCCCCTCCAAGGTTATGTGCTGTGGTCTTCCGTTCCGGGTTTTCTATCCAGGGCAGGCCCGCACGTGCTTCCGCTGTGGGGAGGAGGGCCATGACGCTGCCCAGTGTGAGATTCCTCGACTGGAGACTGCTTCTGTATTCAGTGTGGGGGATTTTCCCCCCCTCCGTGAGGATGGTGCATCCCTGGCTGGTCCTCGGCGTGGGGGTGTGAATGGTGGGGCACCTGTGACTGTTGTGCCTGGTGGTGCACCTGCGACTGTTGTGCCTGGTGGTGCGCCTGCGACTGGTGTGCCTGGTGGTGCACCTGCGACTGGTGTGCCTGGTGGTGCACCTGCGACTGTTGTGCCTGGTGGTGCACCTGCGACTGCTGTGCCTGGTGGTGCACCTGCGACTGCTGTGCCTGGTGGTGCACCTGCGACTGCTGTGCCTGGTGGTGCACCTGCAACTGCTGTGCCTGGTGGTGCACCTGCGTCTGCTGTGCCTGGTGGTGCACCTGCGTCGGCTGTGCCTGGTGGTGCACTTGCGACTGCTGTGCCTGGTGGTGCACCTGCGACTGCTGTACCTGGTGGTGCACCTGTTGTGCCTGGTGGTGCACCTGCGACTGCTGTGCCTGGTGGTGCACCTGCGACTGCTGTGCCTGGTGGTGCACCTGCGACTGCTGTGCCTGGTGGTGCACCTGCGACTGCTGTGCCTGGTGGTGCACCTGCGACTGCTGTGCCTGGTGGTGCACCTGCGACTGCTGTGCCTGGTGGTGCACCTGCGACTGCTGTGCCTGGTGGTGCACCTGCGACTGCTGTGCCTGGTGGTGCACCTGCGACTGATGTGCCTGCTGGTTCGTCTGTGCCTATCGTGTCTTCTGTGCCAGCTGTGGTGGAGGACGTGGCTGCTCCTGATTCCCGTCTTCTCCTTCCGGTGGATGTGGAGGTGCATCCTGTTCCTGGTGCTTCGTTGGTGAATGGGCGAGGTGTTGGGAGTGTCGTCTCGGTGCCTCCCGTTGTAGGCGATGCTTTCACTGAGGGTGATGGGAGCGTCGTCGTTGGTGCCGGCGTTCCTGTTGCATGCATTGCGAGCCCGCCTTCTGCTCCCCCTGCGGGTGCGTGCCATGAGGGGGCGTTGACCTCCCATGCTCCTCGCCGGAAGCGCGTTGCGGGGGCGCGCTCACGCAGTCGAGAGCCCCCTGGCAAACGGATTGAGGCTTCGCGGAGTTGTGCCTTGGGTGGTGCCCCCCCTCCTCCTCCTAATTCTCCTGTGTCTGATATGGATTCCGGAAGTGATGCAGTGCCGGTTGGCAGCAAGAATTCCTCGTCGGTGGTGGACGTTGGTGATAGCTGGTCAGTGGCAGCGGGGTCTCGGCGTGCTTCGCTGGGTGATGCCGGCACTGTCCGCCTCCTGCGGGATCAGAGGCCAGGCATTATGGTGGATTCCCCGACGGTGGAACGGCGGCAGTTTGAGCCTCAGGATGCTGACGGCGCCTCTGCAGTGGGTGGCTCTGTGCCCTCTGGTGGTCCTGGAGGGGCTGGGGGTCATTAATAGGTTCGATGGCGCCTGCTATTGTTTGTGCGTCTTTGAATGTTCGTGGTCTGAATGCTTTGGCGGTCCAATTGGGCCTTGTGGATGTGCTTCGGGAGCAGCGGGTGGATGTGGCTCTGATCCAAGAGCACAATGTTCGGGATGTGTCTGTGTTGCAGGGGTTGTGTGCTGAGTATCATGTTGTGCTGAACCCGCCGAGGACGTCCTTTGGGGGAACGCTGATGTTGTTTTCGCGGAGGGCATCCATTTCCGTGCTTCACACGGAAATGGATGAAGATGGGCGGGTCTTGTTTGTTCGGGCTGAGTATTTGGGGGTTGTGATTCCGTTCTTGACAGTGTACGCCCCTTCTGGGGTGGCGCATCGTCAGGACCGGGAGGTGTTTTTTCGGGAGGGGCTTTTGCCATACCTGCGGCATGATACGCGGGATTTGATCTTTGGGGGGGATTTTAATTGTGTTACGAGTGTGAGGGATTGCTCTAGTGCTCACCCTCGGAATGTTTCGGCCGCTTTAATTGAGGTTTTGCGTGCGTGCGGGTTTCGCGATGCGGCTGTTTTGTGTGGCGGCTCGTTGGAGTATACCTTCGCTGCGCGTGGGGCGCGTTCTAGGTTGGATAGGTTCTATGTTTCTGGTGGGGAGTGTTCGGTTTTTGATTTTCGCACGGTCCCGGTGGCTTTCTCGGATCATTGTATGGTGGTTGTACGGGTTGGTGTCCGGAGTCAGGTGCGGGTGGGGCCTGGGTGGTGGAAACTCAATTGTCGGTTATTGCGTTGTCCACGTATTTGTGCGCAGTTTCGGGCCTGGTGGGTTGGCATCGTTGCCTGGAAGGCTGATTTCTCCTCTTTGTTCGTTTGGTGGGAGTGGTGTAAGGTGGAGTGTCGGAGGTTTTTTGGGATTGTTGCTAAGCGGGAGGCTGCCGGGAGGTTTGGTCTGCTGCGGTTCCTTCAGGCGCGTTTGTCTTCTTTATATGTGCGGTTGAATGCTGGGGTTGACTGCTTTAGTGAGATTGCTGAGTGTAAGGAGCGTATTTGTGATTTGCGTGCGGTGTTGGCTGACGGTGTTCGCGTGCGTGCTCGTGTAGCTGAGCGGGTGGATGGGGAGAGGCTCTCTCCCTTTCTTTTAGGGAGGGAGAAGGCTGCTAGGGGTTCCGTTCTTCTCCAGGGCCTTCGGCGGCCTGATGGGTCTGTGCTTTCTAGCACAGAGGGTGTTCTGCTTACCGCACGGCGGGAGTTGGAGGCCCTCTATGGGGAGGTGCATGGTGATAGTGTGCTCGCGGGTTCCTTTTTGGACAGGTGCTTCCCCGGTTTGTCGCGCTCAGAGTGTGCCCGGTTGGTGCAGGATGTTTCCACGGTGGAGCTCCTGGAGGTGGTTCGGTCGTTTCGTTCTGGGAGAGTGCCGGGTGCGGATGGCCTGCCCATTGAGTTCTACCTTACCTTTTGGGATGTGCTGGGGGGGGTGCTTTTGGAAGTGGTGCAGGCGTGTTTGCGTTTGGGTGCTCTGCCTGATTCCTTCTGTGACGGGATCGTGCGGCTACTCCCGAAGCCGGGCGATTTGCAGTTGTTCTCCGATTGGAGGCCTATTACGCTCTTAAATGTTGATTATAAAATTCTTTCTAAGGTTTTAGCGCGTCGATGTCGGGGTGTCGGTGCATCGGTGGTCTCTATGGAGCAATTTTGTGGTGTGCCTGGCCGTGCCCTGATGCATTGCAATGCCTTACTTCGTGACGTGCTTCTCTATGCGTCCGAGTATCGGCTTTCGGCGGCAATGATCAGCTTGGACTGGTCCAAGGCCTTTGATCGGGTGTCTTTAGAGTTTGTTTTTCGTGCTATGGAGAGGCTTGGGTTTCCGGTGGTGTTTGTGGGGTGGATCCGTTTGTTGTATGTCCGGAGTCGCAGTCGCGTTTGTGTGAATGGGTTTTTTAGCTCATTTTTTCCTATTTGCCGTTCCGTTCGTCAGGGGTGTCCCATGTCCATGCTTTTGTATGTGATTTTTCAGGAACCTCTTTTTCGGGCGGTGAAAGCGTGTTCCTTGATCGTGCCTCCTTGTCTGCCGTCCGGTCTCCGGCTACCCGTTTGCGGGTATGCTGACGACACCATTCTATTTGTAGCTTCGGAGGGTTCTGTTGAAGCTGTCCAGGACGTTCTCCTGCGGTTTGAGTCCGCTACGGGGGCCGTTCTTAATCGGGCGAAGTCGGGGTTGATGGGGATCGGTGAGTGGGCCTCCCGCCTGGTGTGGGATCGGTCGTGGTTTCCGGTGGTCTCCTCGATTCGGGTTCTTGGGATTACTTGGTTTGCCTCCTATGACCGCTCCTTGGAGTGGAATTGGGGTGCTGTCTCTCGGTCGGTTGGTGTTGCAGTTGGCCTTTTGTCGCGTCGTCCCTTGACGATTTATCAGAGGGGACTGCTTGTTGCGTGTAAGGTCTTGTCGCGTGTCTGGTTTGTGGCTCGATGTTTCCCGTTGGATCGTCGGAAGGCCTTGAGTTTGGAGAGTGTGGTGTATAGATATGTATGGTGTGGGCGTTATCAACCGGTGCGCCGTTCGACGTTGGTGTTAGGGGTGAGAGAGGGGGGTGTTGGCATTCCTGACGTTTTCACGAAGGCCAAGGCCCTCTTCTGGGTCTCGTTGCGTCGGGGGCTGGCTCTCGGTGGGGGGTTGAATACGCTGGGTGTGTTTTTCTGCTCGCTTCGCTTCAGTTTTTTGGTTGATTTGGGGGTTTGTCAGGAGGTGGCCTTGGTTACCCCCCCTGTTTATTCTTGGGCCGTGGGGATTCTTCGGGAGCTCTGCCGCCATCCTGGGTTTCTGTCTTTCTCGTGCAAGGCTGTGTATGGGGTGTTGTTGCCCCGGGTGCGGCCTCGAGTGGAGGGCTTGTTCCCGTGTTGGGATTGGGGTGGTATCTGGTCGTGTTTGGGGGCACGGTTCTTGGCGCCTCAGCAGCGTGAATTGCTGTTTCGGGTTCTGCATTTGTCGCTGGCGACAAATGAGCGGTTGTGTATGCTTGGCTTGCGTGATTCTGGGGCGTGTGTTCATTGTGGTTTATGTGAATCGCAGGTGCATGTATTTTATTTTTGTGTCCGGTTACAGGGGTTGGTGGACTGGTTTCGGGATGTCCTGGAGGTGTTTTGTGGTCCGGGTTGTCGGGGTGATGTTTTGCAGTTTTTGGTTTTGTATTTTCCGGCTTATCCGCTGCGGGTGCGTAATACATTGTGTGTTTTGGTTGCTGATTATGTGTTTTGTGTGTGGGTTGGGAGGCGGGAGGGTTTTGGGATCGCCCGAATTTTAGGATTTTTACGGGGGCGCATGCGGTTTACCTGGTGGTGGTTGCAGCGCGCTTTTCCGGAGGAGTTTGGTCGGTGGTTCACAGATGCCTATGTTCGTGGGGTTGCCTTTGGGTCGGCGGGTGCCTTGGTGGCAAGGTGATGTTCTCGGCTTGGGTGGGGTTGGGGTGTTGATGGGGGGGGGTTTAGAGGGGTTGGGGGGTTTCGGGGTTTGCTTTGCTATGCGCTCCCTTTCCGCTTCTTGGGGTGTCCTTGGCGGGGGTTGCGTGTGTTTGTGTGTCTCCCCCCTTGAGATGCTGCTGCTCCTGTGTGTGTGTGGTGTGTTTTCCGTACCTCCGGGTGCCGGTTGTGTCCGTATGCGTGTGGGTGTGTGATTTTGAGGGGGGTTTTGGCTCCTGCGTGGGCCTGGGTTTTCTGCTGTACTGTTTTCTACTGTTCCTTTTGTGGCCGTGTTTCGCTTTGGCCTGTAACCCTTTATTTTGCGTGCTTGGGTGCAGTGTGGTGTGCCGTGGTGTGGGTGGTATGAGTGTGTTTGTCTTGTTGTTTAGTGTGTGTTTAGTGTGCGTGTACATAATTTCTTCTTATTTCGTGTATATCATTTTCCTGGGCAGCGCGTGTATGATCCTATGCTCCTTTGTTCTTCTGTGTGTGTGGTAGGCGTGGTTTTGTGCACGTGATTCTATATCCACGTCTGTGTATGTTTATGTTATTGGTTCCAGGTGTGTTTCAATGTTATTTATGTACTTTATTGTTAATTTATTTTTCATGTAATTTTCTTGGCCATGTTCTGTGTTGCTATGTAGATATGAACTGTTTAGCCTATTGTTTCCATGTACTGTTTTAGCACTTATTTCCCTGTACTGTTTAGCCCATTGCTTCAATGCGTTTTCATTTTGTTCAGCGCTTGTGTTTGTTTTGCGGTTACTGTTCTTGTTTAGTGTACAGACTGTTTATTCCTGTGTACTGTTACTTCATTGGTGTACTTGATGTGTACAGGTTTGCGTTGTTTTGTGTGTTCTTGTAATTTGTGTAATTTATAAAAATAAAAAAAAAAATTGAAATCTTGCGAATAAGATGCTTCGAACGGGCCAATTGGCCTTCTGCCATTGTCTTTTATTCTTACGTTCTTAAGAAATGTCCTCCCATGTCTTTGTCATCGCTCTAGGATTCAATGCTCGATTCCTAGATTCTGCTATTTTCTTTATAATCATTCTCTGGCCTTGTTTACCCTTCACATTTTTATCTACTTAGCTTATTATCAAGCTAAAAGATATCTTTTTCATCCTGCTACCAACATTAGTTGCACTGGGCTTTGCCTTTCCTTCATATCTGGACTTAAACTGTTACCAATACCTTTCGTCCTCCTGACATAAAGTTCGCTTAACACTTCGTAGCGATCTAGTTCAGTCTGCTGATGAAATGAGACTTGAAAGTGTCGTCTGCAGACGCAAACAATGCTCTCTTCTGAATCGCCTTAAGTCCTGGCTTTTTTGCTGTTGACTTTTCCCTGTAACAGTATATACTAAAATGTTCTAAATTTTCTAACATGACTTAACATAAGCCTACCCTTTTTATCTAGTTTTCTCTAACTTTCTTATTCCTATAATTTCCCCCTTTATTACACCTTGCCTTCCGTACCTGTTGCCTTGCTTTTTCTTCCAAGATTTCCTTCGCTGCTTGCCTATAAATTGAAGATGGTTATTTGTCAATTTGGATCGCATCCAAAATGTCTAACTGGAAAGCTAGTGAAGATGAGTTATCGACATGAGACTGGTCCAGGACGACATAGACTAGAGAATAAGAACAAAGGTAACTGCAGAAGGCCTAGTGGCCCATACTCGGCAGCTCCTATCTATAACCACCCAATCCCACTCGTATAAATGTCCAACCCGCGCTTCAAACAATCGAGGGACACCACCACGTTACGCAGTAATTGGTTCCACATATCAACAACCCTGTTACCGAACCAGTATTTACCAAAGTCTTTCCTAAATCTAAACTTGTCCAATTTATACCCATTGTTTCGTGTTCTGTCTTGAGTTGATACTTTTAATACCCTATTAATATTCCCTTTTGTTATGTCCATTCATCCGCTTGTAAGCTTCTATCATGTCACCCCTAACTCTTCGTCTTTCCAGTGAATGCAATTTAAGTTTTATTAATCTTTCTTCATATGAAAGACTTCTAATTTGGGGAATTAACTCTCGTCCTACGCTGGACACGTTCAAGGGAATTTATATCCATTCAATTGTACGGCGACCAAAACTGGACTGCATAATCTAAATGGGGCCTAAACAGAGCAAGATATAGCTAAAGAACTACACCAGGTGTCTTGTTACTAATGCTTCGATTAATAAATCCCAGTGTCCTATTCGTTTTATTACGAACATTCATGCATTGATCGTTTTTAAATTCTTACTAATCATAACTCGGACCCCTTTCGCAATCTGACTTCGCAATCTCGACACCATCTAGCTCTTATCTTGTAACTCTATTATTACCTACCCTCAAAACTTCCCATTTATTAGCATTAAACTGCATCTGCCAGTATTTTGACCATTTTAAAACCCTAATTAGATCAACTTGAAGTGATAGTCTTCTTTCGTGTTGATTTCCCTACTGATTTTTGTATAGTTTTCAAATTTGCAGATGTTGCTACTCAAACCTGAATCTAAATCATTTATATATTATAAACAGAGGTCCCAGGACAGAGCCATGAGGTACTCCACTAACTTTATCCCACTCTGACTTAACCCCATTTATACTGTTTCCTTTGGAATAGCCATGCCCTAATCAAACTTAATACAGCGCCCCCAATACCCTGAGCTTCTATTTTTTTAACTAGTCTTTCATGTGGCACTGTATTAACCCTCAAACCGCGCATATCATATATAAATGATATCGGTGACAAAACCGAAACCGCGCACATCATTTATATATTATTTCGTGTCTAGCGCTATAATTTAAACGCCCCGCCTGGGATAGGGGCAGCTATAGTACAGCCACGACCAATAGTTGCCAGATGCCATTTAGAAAAAAAATCCAGGCCAACATTCTTGGGTGTTACAGCGTCAGTATTGAGCAAGCCACCAAGGCTGGCGCACGCAGCACGAGCTCACAGCACCGCTGTTCAGCTTGTGACCACAGCATCGCCTACAAATACCATAATATAAATGATACTGATATTATTTAGCAGTGATAGTATTACTGAAGCCCCCCTGACTGTGATAAAACTGACTAGGATACTGATAATAGCAGGATTGTGGTGATATTTAGCGCGGTGCTCCATGGAGGGAGGATTAAGGCTGTGGAGGGAGGGTTGTGGCGTCATCTTCTGACTGTGTGTAGCAATCATTTATTGACTGCACTCACCATACCAGCTTAGTGGTTCGCTATGGTGAACACAAATGTAGATACTTATATATAACGTGTGTATAGAGTGATAACAGCGAGAGGAGTAGGTTGGGAGCCGCCATTTTGGTGAGGGAGGAGCGTCGTCTGCACAACTTGGCATGGTGTTTACTGATGGCCACTATGGTCTTTGGGCACCATACCAGCTTATTTGTTCAGGTATGGTGAATAAAACAGGTAGATACTTATATATAATGTGTGTATATAGCGTAATAACACCACAAACAATATTGTTGGAGGACAAATATTAGTGCGTCTGGCCTTGAGGGCAGCCGCCGATCAGCTGACTGTGTGAGTAGCTACGTCTTATGGCATTTACTTACCATACAAGCTTAGATGTACAGTTATGGTGAACAAAACATGTAAATACGTATATATAACGTCTGTGTATAGTGAATAAATACAGAAAGAGTATTGTGGGAGGTGAATGAGGGTGAGTGAGGTGGTGTTGAGGGAGTGAGTGGCTCACTGGTGTTTGGCGATCAATCCTCGTTGCTTTTTGACTCGGAAGACCAACTTAGTAGTTCGTTATGGTGTACAAAACATGCAAATACTTATATATAACCTGTGTATATAGTGTAACAACAGCAAAACTGTTTGTTTATTGATTTATGAACATAATAATTGAATCACTAATATGCACACCATAATTTAGAGTACAGCGATGGTTCACACATTTTATAATATAAATATGCCACAATTCACTGTATGGAATAATATTACTGCAAAAAAATTAAGAAAAAATCAATCGGAGACATTGAAATAATTAGGTAATAAAATATTTGTGGTAACTGCCGTCTGACAGCTCGGGCGGAGCAGACCTCGTCTGGCGAAGGCTCTGCCAACGCCCCTTTTTTGCCACACTTCCCTACCCTATTTCGGCAAAAATATGCCACCTACTATTTTTTTGTTATTTTTTCCGTGATCAGGGAACAAAAATGAACACTTCTATAAGACGAAAGAATTTTTTGGATTTTTTTGTTGTTGTTGCGCCTGTGGGTGTAAATTCTATTTGGGCCCCTAGCGGTTTGAGGGTTAAAAGCTTTGCTAAAGTAAAGGTACACATCACAATCCTTACCACTATCAACTGCCTCAACTATGCTGGAATATAAAATTAGCAAATTTGTTAAACATGAACAGCCATTTGTAAAACCATGTTGCGACTCTTTTCTTAATTTGTTTTTAAAGATTGAGACGAATTGTATTTGCTATTATTGATTCAAGTAACTGTCCCACAATAGAAGTTAGGCTAATTGGCCGATAGTTTGACGCAAGTGATCTATCTCCTTTCTTAAAAGTTGGTACCATGTTAGCTACCTTCCATGAATCTGGCACTCTGCCTAACTCTCTTGATTTATCAAATATGGTAGACAGTTGCTCGGAAAGCGCCTCTTTGCATTCTTTAAGCACCCTGGCAAACACTTCATCCGGCCCTGGGGATTTGTTTGGTTTTAGTTTTACTAATTGTTTAATTACATCCTCCCTGGTAACTGCTAAACTAGTCAACCTGTCCTCATCCCCACCCAGAGACTTGTTCGGCTGAAGGCATATTGTTAAGTTCTTCTTTAGTAAATAGATATAAAATATTTGTTAAATGCTACTCGTCTTGTCATTATCCGTTATTTGACCTGTCCCGGTTTTTAATGGACCTATCCATTCCCTAGTCTTAGTTCGATATAACTGGAAAAAACCCTTTGTTTTGACTTTGCTTACTCTGCTATGCGAACTTCATAGTTTTTTTTTTTTTTTTTTTGCTTTCCTAATCTCTTTTTTAACATTTTTAACTAGTTATACGAATTCCTGTTCTAAACTGACTTCCCCATTCTTAATCCTTTTGTGCCAAGCTCTTTTTACCTATAAGGTTCTTTAAATTCTGTTATCCACTTTGGGTCTTTAGTATTCGATTTATTCAATTTGTATGGTATACTACGTTACTGTGCTTTTAGAATATTTTTAAAGTTATATATTAAATCTACATAAAATCCCTTTTTACGTCGCCTATCGCTGGGTTCATGTCTCGCTCAAAGACCGGCCCATACCAAAGACTTTCCAATCTATTTGACCCCAAAAATTTCTTAGGCTATTAAAATCAGCTTTTTGAAAATCAGGCACTTTAACAGAATTTTCTCTTACAGGTCTATTCCATTCTATGCAAAATCTGATTTCTTTGTGATCGCTGTTCCCTAGCTCGCCACCTATTTCGATGTCATTAATTTGTTTCGCTGTTGGTTAACACAATCTAAAATTATTTTCCCGAGTTGGTTCCTTAATGTGTTGTGTAAGAAAGCAATCTTCAATTAATTCTAGGAAATCTTCTGCTTCACTATTCCCTGTTTTGTTCAACCAGTTTATTCCACTAAAATTAGTCGCCCATGACATAAATACTGTTAGATCTAGATGCTTTAGATATTTCATCCCATAGATGCTTTGCTTCCATTCTGTCTAAATTTGGTGGCCTATATATAACTCCTATTATAATAATTTTTGCTTTTTCGTTTAATTGTATCCAAATAGTTTGTGGCTCGGTTTTGATTCCCTCTTTGAGACTACATTTCTAATTGTCCCTAACATGTATGGCTACTCCCCCCTCCTTGTCTAATATATCGATCTGTGTGAAATAGTTTAAATCCATTTATTTGATAGTCGCCTAATAGTTCTCTATTTTCTACATTCATCCACGTTTCGGCAAGTGCAATAATATTTTTTTTTCTGTACAGACAAGAGCATTTAATTTGTTAATTTTATTTCTTGGACTTCTACTGTTAGTGTAATATACCCTAAGTGAATTATTTTGAGGCCCTTTTCTTTCCCTGATCATTTCGCCAATTCCTTTCTCCCACAAACCCATACTTTCATTACCTTCTTCCTCCAAATCAATTCCCGTACCACTATCTACTAACAGTTTAAACCCGAACACCTCTAACCACTGGTTCCATCAAGCTCGCAACAACCCCAGCCCTCCATAGATGCACCCCATCACGAGCATACATTTCATTTCTTCCATACAAGTGTTCCCATTTGTCTATGAAAGATATTGCATTTGATTTGAAATCTTTCCAGCCGGCAATTGACACAAAGTGCCCTCGACATCCATTCATTTCCCACTCCCTTTCTTGGAAGAATGCCACATATGATCGGGATTCCTCCCTTGCTCCTAACTAATTCAATGGCTATCCTGAATCTGTTGGTTCCTCACTCCTAACTTGACCAACATCATTACCCCCTGCATTTTTTTATACAATAAAATTCATTAATTTTTTATATACATACATACATTATTTTATATACATTTTTTATATATTTTTATTATATACAATAACCAGATACAAATCATATATGTAAATCATATTATATTAATCATAAATCATATTATATCATGTTTATAAAAATACTGAATTAAAAAAAACATTTTTACATATAATTTGTAATTATGAGAAGCTCTGGCGTCGTCTTGACTGTCCTCCTTGTCTGTTTCAGTTGTTTCAGTCGTCGTCTGAGAAATCAACAAACCTTGTCGTCTTAAACTACTTCTGTCTCGTCTAAATGGCGTGTGTCAGGTTCATTCACCTTAGCCACAATATAAGAATACACAGTAGTGGTATTTTCAAAGGGTGGCTTGGAATTAGCCAATGCCTAGTGAATGGTCCAGGACGGACTGACACGTCGTCGTCCCTTCACCTTCTAGTGTGGTCTGGTCGACATGCTCTAGCCCCGTTGACTTGTCGCCTGCACATGACATGAAGGAACTAAGATTCTCTCTGTGAGGAAAAGCCAAGATGGAACATGTTGCAGCCGTTCCAGACTACAGGCACATCACCCTCGGCTACTTGATACTAGACGGGTAAGGAGTTGGGACAGTGTTAATAAATGAGTAGTGAAGACGAGTTAGAATTGGTCAGTGGGAAATTTGTCAAAGATCAACAGATTATCCTCCAAACTAAGCTGGTTCTCTTAAGCTTGTAGTGAAAGAAGCCACGTTAGGTTCTTGTATTTTTGTTCCTGCTTTTAAATTGTGATGTATATGCACTAAAATATGGAAGGACTGCAATGGGATTGAACTCGGGTCCCTAGACACGTACTATCAGTTGAACCATGACTAAAATACCTCGAGTATACTTACTCGAAGTTTGAAAGGTACCAACATTAGTGACTATAAATGTATCGGTAAAACAATGTATATTTTAAAGAAAATCTGAATTTGCGTGTATATATATAAAAAGCAGGTTGAATATTAAATAACGTTCCTATTTCGTAATTTCACAGATGGAGGGGTAAATGAGCTTGACCAGACGGAGGATGCTTACATAATTCGTCAACTAATTGAGAAGGTCATGGTAAGTACAACATCTCTTATTAAATTGCTCGATAAATGCAAACTAAACCGCCATAACAAAGGAAAGATGTAAGGTTTCGTAAATGTTCGATTAATCCTCGTCCATTTCGTAGCACTTGATGTCTCCCAGTAAAAAATTTAGCTTCATTGCACATATTAACCCCATTAAAAAGTTAAGAATATATGAATGAGCAATTGCAGAAAGCCTATTGGCCCATACGAGACAGCTCTTGTTTATATTCACCCAGTCTCAAACAAATGTCTAACCTACGCTTGAAACAGTCGATGTACCCCACTTGTATGTTACGCGGTAATTGGTTCCGCACAATTTCTACCATGTTACCGAACCAGTATCTGATTACACAGAAATCACAATAGCGTGATGCATCAAATGAACAAATCCATAATGGCCGTGATGAGGACTCGAACCTTCTCCCTGTAGAAGATGTGGGAGCCTTGTGAGGGCAGGTGCTCTTAAAATGGCATTTTTTTTTTTTTTTTTTTTTTTACCCTGTCGTGGTGCAGTCGAATAAGATGCGTCAGAGATCAACCCAGTCGTAAGTTCGAACCCTACTGAGGGCCTTTTTTCCTTATAGATTTATTCATATATTTATTCATTCTTCACCTTTCTAGAGAATGTAATTTAAGCTTTGTCATTCTTTAAAAGATTTATATATTTAATTACTATTTGTGCACTGTATCCATATTAACGTTTTCTTATCCTCAGATAAGTACACCGAAGCTCGACGTCTTAAAAGGCATGGGAAGTTTGGATAACAATGTCGTATGTGAAGGTTCAAAAGTCGCCGGAGCAGTTTGATCGGAGAAAGGAGCTAGTTGCCCTCCTGAACAAGAGGTCTACACTTTAAGAAAGATTTAACCCCAACGTCCTTATTTAAGTGACGCTGGGTAGATAAGGAACTTTGCTATTTCAAGACGCCCAAGGTTCTCTCACAACATAAAGCAATCATAAACGTGAAACTCTGCAGACATACCCCGCCGAACCAATATCGGTGTCCCAAGGGTGAACTTCAAGGAGTATTTCTCTAAGAATGCTGTGGAATCTAATAACATGTCAACAGCCTGAATAATACCCAGCAACCTTTGGATAAAACTATTACCCTGTATTCCTATATTGAGGCTACTATGAATAAATAAAATCTAGACAGCTGAAAAGACAACAAAGTTTGTAGATTCCTCCTAGGAAAAATGAAAAGATTAAAACGAACGGACAAACAGAATCTAGACAACCAAAAGACAAAGCTTCTCATAATAACAAATTATATGTAAATTATAATTTGTTCTTAAATTAACGAGTAATGGGTAGTACAATGACCATTACTAAAACTGAATTTCTCCCTTCAGTATTTTTATAAACATGAATGTTATACAAATTGTATCTTTTATCATTAATAAATTGTATATATAAAAGAAATCTTATTTTCCAATTGGGTGTATAAATTTTTTACACAAATCGGATATTAAAAGGGAAGAGTCACTCTTTACTAATACATATTCATTTATAACTGGATCATTTTACACTTAAAATAGGGAATTTCCCAATTATAACAATTAACTATTTAAAACTTCTAATAATATACCACCAAGATTTTTAGCTTTTAAGCCTAACAACAAATTTATACTCGAATATAGGTATTTTGAATATTATTCAGGTTAAAATATGAACTAAGTTTAATATTATTGTAATACCTGTGACGTCACCGCAAGGATAGAGTAAACTATTTTCTTAAGCCCTCTTGAGCGAGAATCTTGCACATCTTGTCTTCTCTAAATCCTGTACTAAAATCTTAGTTCTCACATGAATGGCAGCGTGCGTGTGGGGCCATAATGGTTTGGACAGCCAAGATAATTTGGCCATCCCAACGGGTTGAACGGCCAAGAGAACTTAACCCGCGACCCGAGGATTCCTGAATGAGTTGACAAAAAACCCAATTGAAATGTTATAAAACACAAGACATAGAAAGATTAATTTTAAAGTTTAGGGATGACGTAAGTACAGTTTCTCTGAGCATGGAAGCCCTTATATGATTACATCTTAAAACTTAAGTATGTATTTCTTATGCAAAACCTTTTGAAGAGTTACAAGAAAGTAAGTAATTATTAAAAGAAGGCACCAAACTGGGAAGGCTATGTAGCACCATCAAATGCGCAAAATAATCAGAGGGCGCTAAATATCACCAAGGATGCCAATACGAGAACAAACACACAAGGCGAACGATATCAAAAGTATCAGTCGCCAAGAATTCTATTGAGGGACAGGTGACCGCGAGGGGCGGTCGGAAAGCAAGACACATGCTCGTCCTGGAAGTCAGGACATTCAAGAAGGACATGCACGACCGTAAGAGGGACAATGCAACTAAGACAATAAGGAGCAGGGCGGCGCTCCATCAAGTGACCATGGGTTAAGCGAGTATGGCCAATACGCAACCTCGCAAGAGCTGTTTCCCACCGCCGGTTACGGTGGAAGGAGGATGGCCACGAGGAAACACAACATTTAAGAATACGTAGCTTGTTACCAGTAACAGACAACCAAGAAGCCTGCCAACGGGTAAGGACTGAGGAATGGATAACCGGGTAAAAGTCGGAATACGGAATGCCTTTACGAGAGATGGGACAAGAGCGGACAGCTTCCTTGGCGGCAGCATCCGCACGCTCATTTAAAGACACACCAATATGACTGGGAACCCAACAAAACTCAACCGACTTAAATTTACTGTGAACAAGAAACAGCCAATGCTGGATCTCGACAACTACTGGATGGACCGGATTAAAGGACCCGAGAGCCATGAGGGCATTACGAGAGTCAACAACAACTACAAAGGAAGACTGACAACGAGAAAGCAGGAGACGAAGAGCATAGAGAATAACATAAAGTTCCGCTGTAAAGATGCTAGTCTCCGGAGGTAAGCGACACATATAAGTGCGATCAGGAAAAAAACAGAGTAGCCAACACCGTCCGCCGACTTGGACCCATCGGTGAAGACAGAAAAGGAGCGGGAGTGAGAAGAAAAGTGCTCAAGGAAAAGGCGTTTTAGAACCGTAGGAGGGGTAAAAGCTTTAGTGATACCGGTCAAGGAAGTACAAAACCGCAGAAGAGGGACTCTCCACGGGGGCAAAGAAGGAACAACACGAGGAGAAACATTAGAAATACGAATGGAAAGAGAATCCTGGAGGCGAGATAACCGGACAGAAAGAAGGTGGTGAAGAGGAACAGGAACCGCAGGAGGGGTAAAAGTTAAAGCACGACAGAGGCGAGAGGAAGGATGTTGTAAGGACCGCGCAAGATAGCGAAGACAGTAGCGATCACGGCGGTCCTGGAGAGACAGGAAGCCAGTGTCAACATACAAGCTAAAGACGGGAGTCGAACGAAAGGCACCAGAACTGAGGCGCAACCCAGTATGGTGCAAAGCATCAAGACGGCGAAGAGTAGAAGGAGAAGCAGACGAGTAAGCAGGGCAACCATAATCGAGCTTAGACAGGACAAGAGAGGAATGTAAAGCAAGGAGAGTGCGCCTATCTGCCCCCCAAGAAGTATGGGACAAGACCCGAAGGAGGGTAAGGGCCTTAGAGCACTCAACACGGAGGTAAGAGATATGGGGAGACCAAGACAAACGAGTGTCAAGGAATAACCCCAAAAGCTTCGTGGAATCTTTGTATGAAAGGGGATGACCATAAAGTGACAAAGAGGGACGAAGAACAACCCGTTTCCGCGTAAAAGTCATGGCACAAGTCTTAGAAGTAGAGAACTTGAAGCCATGATCGGTGGCCCAAGACGACACGGCATCAATTGCAAGTTGAAGCCGGCGCTGAAGGAGAGGCGAATCAGCACCCTGACAGCAAAGGGTAAGATCATCGACATAGAGAGCGGAGAAGACACCAGAAGGAAGAGAGGAAAGAAGACCATTGAGGGCAACCAGAAAAAGAGTAGTGCTCAGAACACTACCCTGGGGCACACCTTCGTATTGCTGAAAAGAGGCAGAGAGCGCGATACCAAGGCGCACCCGAAAAGAACGAAGAGAGAGGAAGCTGCAGAGAAAGAGAGGGAGATGACCACGAAGGCCAAAAGAATGAAGTTGAGATAGAATATGATATCGCCAAGTGGTGTCGTAAGCCTTTTCCAGGTCAAAAAGGACGGCAACAACGGAGGTCTACGCAGCAAAAGCAGTACGAATATAGACCTCTAAGTTCACCAGGACATCTGTCGTGCTGCGGCACTTGCGGAAACCAAATTGAGAAGGGGAGAGGAGGTGATGGTGTTCCAGGAACCACATCAGACGAACGTTAACCATACGTTCAAAGAGTTTGCAGACACAACTTGTGAGAGCAATAGGGCGAAAGTCCTTAGGGGAAGTACCCAGAGACCCCGTTTTGCGAACAGGGAGGACAACGGCATCGAGCCAGTCCTCAGGGACTGACGACGACTCCCAGATCCGATTATACAGACTCAGTAAATACTGAGACGTGCACGGAGGGAGATGGCAAAGCATCTCATAATGAATACAATCGGAGCCCGCCGCCGTAGAACCGCAGAGGGCCAGGGCAGAACGAAGTTCAGAGAGAAAGAAGGGATCATTATAGGGAAGTTGAAGACGAGTGCAGAAATCTAAAGGACGAGACTCAAGGACAGGTTTACGAAGAAGAAAAGAATGGGGAAGATGAAGACCAGAGCTAACAGAAGAAAAGTGGGAACCCAGTACGGAAGCGACCTGCAACAGGTCCGCCACAAGAGTATCATGGAGGTGAAGGACCGGTGAAACATCGGGAACAAATTTACCCGCTATCTTGCTGATACGCTTCCAGATCTGGGCCAGAGGAGTTTCGGACGTAATTGTTGAGACATAAGATGCCCAACATTCACGTTTAGCCGTACGGATGGCCCTACGGGCCACCGCACTCGCTTTCCGAAAGAAAAGAAAAGAATCGGTCGTCTGCCTACAGCGGTGCCTCTTCCAGGCTGCACGCTTACAGCGGACAGCCCGAGCACTGTCCGCATTCCACCAGGGAACGCACTTCCGTGGACCCTGAGAGGAAGAGCGAGGGATAGAGCGGAGGGCAGCGTTGAAGACAGTGTCATGAAAAAGGAGGAGAGCGCGAGAGAGAGGCAGAAGGGAGAGGTCAAAGAGAGTAGCACTGAGGGTAAGTAGGGTCCAGTCCGCCTTAGCAAACTGCCACCTAGGGAAAGAGAGGGAAGGGCGAAAAGAGAAAAAGGAAACAAGGATGGGGAAATGATCACTTCCATGGAGGTCATCAAGAACCTGCCACGTGAAATCTAAGTAAAGAGAAGAAGAGCAGAGAGAAAGATCAAGACAAGAAAGGGTGCAAGTCCGAGAGTCCAAATGAGTGGGCTCACCAGAATTCAGAAGAGACAGGGAAGAAGAGAGGAGAAACGGCTCAAGAAGGCGACCCCGGGTATTCGTCAGAACGTCACTCCAAAGAGAATGACGACAATTGAAGTCACCCAGCAGGAGCACAGGCTCCGGCAAGGAGTCTAGGAGGTGTTTCAAATCAGGAAGAGAAAGCGTGACACTCGGGGGGAGATAAATGGAACAAACTGTGTACCATTTCCCCACAAAGATACGAGCAGCAGAACAATGGAGAGGCAAAGGAAAAAGTAAAGGAACAAAGGGAACATCAGCACGAATCAAAAGAGCAGAAGAATTAGAAGCCCCAGCAACGGCGGGGGGGGGGGGGGGGGGGAGAGAAAGGAATAGCCACGAAAACGATCAGGACGAGCACCAAGCATCGGCTCCTGGAGACAGACACAAAGGGGCGAAAACCGCGAAATCAGAAGTTGGAGTTTGAGGAAATTGGCGTAATAACCTCGAACGTTCCATTGAAGAATGGACAACGACGAGAAGAGAAAAGACAAAAACAGAGAATGAAGAGTTACAAGCATGAGGACAGACGAATATATGAATTCCCCCTAACCCCCACACCTTCCTTAAAACTAATCTGATAGTTATGTGATACAATATGTAGATTTACGCGATTACTGAACATCAAAATACAAAAATATGAAGTCTTCCCAACACACCTATTCCTTTTTCCTTAACTTTCCGTCGGTGTGTGATGGCAGCTCTGATATTTTTCTCGTTGCCAAAGATACCACAAAAGCCTTTGATAAAGTTTGCTATCAGGTTCTTGTTTTCCGTAACTGCAAGTTTCCTATTCCTTTGGGTCGGTCTTTTCCCCTCTAATCACTATCTTATATAGTATTGTTCCTGAGCCGTTATAATTTACAGTACTGTTATTTGTCCGTTAAGGGTTCTGAAGTCACTTTTTTGAGAGGCCGGGCCGATACCGCAATTAAAATATAAGACTTGGAAAATATATAATTTGTTTAAATTGGTAAGATCATATATGAGAATCAACTGTTATCAAAGTATATATATTTCTTTTTGAGACGACCTGTATTTAAAAATTTTAAGGTTAATCTTCAGTGTTTATTTCGAACTTCAGCATTAATAGAAGAAACTCAATTCATAATAATATTGAAATACAGAATTTAAAAAATGACACACATTATATATTCTCTTGATAGCGTTTGTCTTACAAATATGCCTTCAATGAACTCAAGTATTTAAAGCAGTGGAAAGTAGATAAACATTATTCAATTTGAATTTAATAAAGAATTTAGAAATGAAGATGTTGAAGGTATCAGCAGACAAACATTAAATATAATTAAGGCAAGGCTATAAGACAGAAATTATTCCTCGAAAAGTTCATAATGCTCAAGATTTTCATCAAAGCATCTAATAAATAGATTTTCTCGCTTTCCAACACTAAGATACATTAAAAAAGTCTATATCCAAAGACAGATAATGGACAGCGACAAACACAAAGCTTAACTCTAACTAGTCTTTCAGATACCCAAACTCTCCAACTTCATCTGTTTCTTACGAGTTTAAAATAGGTACGATTTTAGCAAGGTGTCCCAGCGCCTTCTTTCCCAGGAAACTTCCTGGACTCTATATCTCGAGACTTCGCACTTTAGTAGTTTAATATCACATAGCGGAGCATTCGACATCTCCCAGGAGGCCAATAACGCATCTTTCAGCTCATCGATCATTCTTGGAGGTCGCTTGGGTGGTGTTGTTTTATGCAATGTTTTTGTTTGCCTTTCCCACCACTGCCATCATGCCTGGCTCACCATCAACTTCTTGTCCACCTCTCAACACCATCACCATCTTGGCCACCTCTCACCACCACCATCTTGTCCACCTCTCAACACCATCATCTTATCCACCTCTCAACACCTTCATCTTGTCCACCTCTCAACACCACCATCTTGTTATCTTCATGCCTCTCTCTACATTTATGTCTTCCAATTACTCTGCGCTGCTTTGCAATTTCATCGCTGATTACAGTCCACACTGTTTGGGAAAGTAGGTTTATCTTCTTTATTTTCCGGTTAATTAATATTTTCACTGTTCATTCTTTGTATTTATTCATCCACCATTATATCCAGATCCAGACAATTTCTTTATGCGGGATATTCAAACCCCTGTAAATATAACTGATATAAACACGAGCGCACTAAATTTTGAAAAAGAAATTGAAAACATGCCCATGCACTCGGCCCCAGGTTCAGACTCATGGAATTCAATATTTATAAAGAAATGCAAAGTGCCGGTAGCACAGGCACTCAGTATAGTGTGGAGGAAGAGCTTGGACACGGGGGAGATACCAGATGCACTTAAAGTAGCAGACATAGCCCCTCTACACAAGGGAGGGAGCAAAGCATTGGCAAAAAATTATAGACCAGTTGCACTAATATCGCACATCATAAAAGTATTTGAGAGAGTGATTAGGAGTCAGGTAACCAATTTCATGGAGACCAATGACCTTCACAACCCAGGCCAACATGGATTTCGAGAGGGAAGATCGTGCCTCTCACAGCTACTTGAGCACTACGACAAAGTCACTAAGGCATTAGAAGAGAAACAGAATGCTGATGTGATATACACGGACTTCGCAAAGGCTTTCGATAAATGTGACCATGGCGTGATAGCACACAAAATGAAGTCAATGGGAATAACCGGTAAAGTAGGACGCTGGATACTCAGTTTTCTGTCAAACAGGACTCAGCGAGTAACTGTCAACCATATAAAATCTAGTCCAAGTGCAGTGAAAAGCTCTGTACCTCAGGGTACAGTCCTTGCACCGCTGCTTTTCCTTATTCTCATATCAGATATAGACAAAAATACAAGTCACAGCTTCGTATCATCCTTTGCAGATGACACAAAAATCAGTATGAAAATTACCTCGGCTGAGGACATTGAAAAACTTCAAGCTGATATTAATAAAGTTTTCGACTGGGCATCAGAAAATAACATGATGTTTAACAGTGATAAATTCCAGGTACTCAGGTACGGTAAAAATGAGGACCTTAAACATAATACAGAGTACAAAACACAATCAAATGTACCCATAGTAGGAAAACAGCATGTAAAGGATTTGGGAATAATAATGTCTGACGACCTAACGTTTAAGGAGCATAACCAGCAAATATTGCGACAGCCAGAAAAATGATAGGATGGATTACGAGAACTTTCAAATCCAGGGATCCCATCACAATGGTTGTACTCTTCAAGTCACTTGTGTTGTCCCGTCTTGAGTACTGCTCAGTACTCACTTCCCCCTTCAGAGCAGGAAAGATTGCTGAAATAGAAGGAATACAGAGAACATATACGGCACGCATAGACGCAATAGAGCACCTAAATTATTGGGATCGTCTCAAAGCCCTCCAAATGTACTCACTAGAAAGAAGACGAGAGAGATATCAAATAATATACACCTGGAAGATACTGGAGGGCCAAGTACCAAATCTACACAGTAAAATAACAACGTACTGGAGTAAACGATATGGAAGAAAATGAAGAATTGAACCAGTGAAGAGCAGAGGTGCCATAGGCACAATCAGAGAACACTGTATAAACATCAGAGGTCCGCGGTTGTTCAACGTCCTCCCAGCAAGCATAAGAAATATTGCCGGAACAGCTGTGGACATTTTCAAGAGGAAACTAGATTTATTCCTCCAAGGAGTGCCGGACCAACCGGGCTGTGGTGGGTATGTGGGCCTGCGGGCCGCTGCAAGCAACAGCCTGGTGGACCAAGCTCTCACAAGTCAAGCCTGACCTCGGGCCGGGCTTGGGGAGTAGAAGAACTCCCAGAACCCCATCAACCAGGTATCAACCAGGTATATATTTCGCCCAATAACTTGCAAGATATTTTTTACTGAAATTTATCCCAATTGCAAAAAATTACATCTACATCTAAGCATGTTTTGCCCGATGTATACTATTTATTTTATTTTATTTATATATATGTGGAAGAGTTCTTACTTTATTGTAAAGCCACTAGCACCAATAGCGTTTCGGGCAGGTCCCTAATCTGAATTTTTCCTGGAATACGACCCGCTAAATCGTTTAAGAATGATGTACCCATTCACTGCTGGGCGAACAGACTCTACAGTTAAGGATTTGTGTCTAGTCAATCTTCCTTGGCCAGGATACGAACCCAGGTCAAATCGCTCGTGAACTCCAGGTCATTACAAAAGGACTCAAGATCTCAACGATGTTATATCAATAAATTTTGTAAACAAAGGAAGCGGCAAAGAGGTTTTTGTTCGTCAATCTCTCTTTAAGACATCTAATTCCGTCTCGCTGACATGAGAGAACAGGTATAATCATGTCATGCTGGGTTGTCATAAACTACATATAAGAATTAAGAAACAGCAGAAGGCTATTGGCCTTCTGTGGCAGTTCTTATTCGTATTCACCCAAACTCATATATGTCTAGACTACGCTTTAAACTATCAGATAATCCCCCATCTATTAAATAACCCGGTAATCAGTTCCACATATTAACAACATTGTTTCTTAACCGGTATTTACCCAAAGATAAAATTTGGGTGTAGAAACAGATTCAAAAATGTTCCTATTGAAAATGCTTTTACAGTTCGTTGTTGTAGAAGCCTTCTCCCGATCAACCCCCTCCTCATCCGGCCCGAAAGCATCGTGAGGGGGCTTCGTGGTCGGCTGCCGGAGTGTGATGCTCCGTGGGACAGTCCTCTGTCCTTTTATGGCCTTGCACTCCTGCTGCTGTCTTCTCTAATTATGCCGGATCGCTTTTCCTTTTTGTTACGAACCCGGATCCAACGTCCGAGCCTGGAGCAGTGACAAACACGCCATCTGTGGGTCAGCTCCCGAAACCCCCGCCAAACGAACGACGACACCTAGTGAGGACAGCGTGTACTGGCCTCGAGGACCAGTTTCCAGTCTGGTTCAGCGCTCAACACCGCCGCTCCTGACCTCTGGTGAGGTGGTGCTCCGACGACAGCGCCATCTAGGGAGTGGATATGTCGGGCGTTTGTATCTGAGCCTGTGAGTGTGGTGTATTAGTGTCCCGGTTATTAATGACGTGTCTGCTTACAGAGCCGACCTGGGACCACTGTGTTGAAGGTGAAGTCAGTCTACCCGAGGCAGCCAGTCTCCATACAGTGAAGTTTGCTGCAGCTGTTGTGACGTCGTCCCCCCGGAAGAACACTGTGGTGTGTTAAGCCTGCCAGTGGAGTGGCAGTGGAAGGATTTACCCGGGACCGACGGTTGGAGACGATAATCCACTGGGGTATTGAGGACAGGAGGGTGATTGGTGATATCACACGAGACTCCTGTCTAGGGCGTACCCCTTTTATCGTTCGTGGAGTGGCCGTACCAGCCTTGGTGGCTCAGTACCTGCCAGCAGACCTGCTGGACGTGTGGTTGACGGCCTCCACGACGGTGCCCCCAGTGGACCTGTGTTGTGGCTGACCTGTGGCCAGGGTAGGCTCGGCGTTCTCAGAGGACACGTCTTGAGGCCACGAAGAAAGCACCGCGGACTCAGCACCTAGCTTCGAGGATCCATAGTCTCCAGCAGAAGACTACAGTGTTGATCCCCTTTGTAAAGTGTTAATATCCCTCCCCCCTGTGCTCTTATTTATTTTATATATTTAAACGGTAATAGGTGATGGTAATAATTATAATATTAAGTTCTTAACTTTCTTTCCATACTCCCTTTAAGTTACTTGCGTCACGGATCGCATCCCTTGAAAGCCTCTACTGGCTTGGGGTCGGATATATATATCTTCCTCTAACAACATCAGAGTGAGAACCCCGTTGCGTCCCGAGAGGGCCGTAACACTTTTCATTATGTTTCGTTTTTCTCCCCCCTCTTCTCCTATCTGCTTGTCGTTTCCTGCCGACCTTTTGCTTGTTTTGGATTATTTCTTTGGACTTCTTCTATTTTGACGCCCGGGTGCTTGGGGAGGCATACTCTTGCACCCGTAGAACTGTTGTACACGACGTCTCGAGCGAGGGGAACCTTTAATTGTCAATCCCACTTTCGTCGCTGAACCCGATCTCGACGGACTGACGGTTCTTAAGGTGACGTCTGTGGGGCGTATACTCACGACACACCCCTAGGGGGCCCTGGCATGATCAGCGATAGCTTCCTGTTGGGTGTCCTGCCTCTAATTGTGGCTCCATGGTGGGTATGGGGGCACATTCGTATATGAATTTCTTTCTCTTTGTCTCTGTCGATGAATGTTTCCGTTGTACCCTCTCAGGCTCGTGGGGTGGGCGACCAAGCCCCCGAGTCAGCCTGTATTGGAAGACCAGGCTCTGTAGCTCCCGCTGCGTTGGGCCCCGACCTTGCTCCTCCTTTGACCGTCCTGACTTCTTCCCCCAGCTCCCCTCCCTCCTCTGTGGTTGGGTCGAGCCTCCAGCCCCCAGTGGTGACCACTTCATCCCCTGATGCGGCTAAGTCTCTCGTTGTGACTACTGCGCCTTTTGACCCCTCTCTCTCTGGGGGTTCTCAACGCCGTTCGCGCCCCAGCCGCACTCGCTCGATTCCTTCCCGTGCAGACGCGTATCAGGCCTTGTTTGGTCCTGCTTCATGGGCCAAATACTTTGATCTCCTCCCTCTTGGTTCTGCGCCTCCTGACGATTTCTCCCTCCATCGGCATCTTGTAGATTCGGTGGATGCGTCTGTTACTTTCAACCCCACTCTTCTCGGTACACATGTCGTTGCTGCTCTTTCTCAGGATGCAGCTTCCCGCTTGGCTGCCTTATCTTGCCTTGGCGAGATCCCTGTTCGGGTCTCCAAGAACGTTCGGATGAATGCCAGTGTTGGCACTATTCTCCTCCCACCCCATGTTACACTGGTGTTCGGAATCTGCAGGATTGCCACGATGATATTCGGCATATCCTTGATGCCCAAGGCCATTCTGTCCTCCAGGTTGACTCGTTTACTCGTCCCCTTCGTGGTCGTCGCCGTCAACCCCTTCGCGTTGTGAAGATCACCTTTGATGGTAGGACCCTTCCATCCTCTGTCATTCTTGCTGGTGCTAGGTGCTCTGACCAGGAGTATATTCCTTCTCCTCGACTTTGTAACCAGTGCTGGAGGTTTGGGCATGATGCCCTTCGCTGCTCTGGGACTGTCTCTCTCTGTCCTTTGTGTGGGGGTGAAGGTCACTCTGTGTCGGAGTGTTCTTACCCCCAAGCTCGCTGCCTCAACTGCGGTGATGCCCATCCTACCTTCTCCCGTGCCTGTGTCTATTACAAGCTTGAGGCAGCCGTCCTCAACCTGAAGCACCGGGAGCGTTTATCTTTTCCTGAGGCGAGGCGCCAGGTTCGCCGGCTCCCGCCTTATACTAACGTCTCTTATGCTCGCGTGTTGCGCTCTTCCTCTCCTCGTCCTTCCCTCCTTCCTCAGACTCACAACCGTTTCCGGGCCTTGGACCCTGATACGCCCACTGCCCCCCTCCTCTGTTCCTTTGCGTTCTGTCCCGAGGGGTCCCCCTCCTGGTCCTCTGTCTGGGGTTCCCCTTCTTTCTACTCGGTCTGTCATGTCTCCTGTGTCTTCTTCCTCGTCTCCCTCCGATCCTCCTTCCCATCCTCTTCCTCCATCTATCGGCTCTTCCCGCCGCCGGTCGGTGCAGGCGGATGTCCATCGCTCTCCTAACGGCCGTCGTGTGTGCTCTTGTTCAGCTTCTCCTGTTGAGACACTGGAATCCGTTTCCCGGTACGTAGTTGCTGGGACACCGGTCTCTTTAAGTCAGAAGCGTAAGCCTGGCTCCTCTCCTTCCTCCTCCCCGGCGGGTAAGAAGGCTTCGCCTGCTTCCTCAGCTCCTACTTCTGGCTCTGTTGCTCCTTCCCCTCCCATTTCAGTGATTGCGCCCCCTTTTCCTGCTATGGAGGTTTCTTTGGCCCCTGCTTCCCTTTCGGTTGCTGCTCTTGCTGAAGTGCGCTCCCCTCTTTCTACTCCCCCTCTTCCTGCTGCTGTCCTTAACTGCTCCTCTCCGTTGTCTCCTCCTCTTCCTCCTTCGGACCCCGCCGGCCCACCTCTGATCTGTTCTTTCGTTTCCTTCCCTCCGTCTTTGCTCAGTTTACCCATGCCCAATAACCCTGACTTTGCTGACCCTGATCCCGACCCTGATATTCTTTAACGTGCTCTGTTGCTCTTTCGCCTTTGTTTCTTCCTTGTTCTCTGTTTTTGTCCTTTCTCTTCTCGTCGTTGTCCATTCTTCAATGGAACGTTCGAGGTTATTACGCCAATTTCCTCGAACTCCAACTTCTGATTTCGCGGTTTTCGCCCCTTTGTGTCTGTCTCCAGGAGCCGATGCTTGGTGCTCGTCCTGGTTGTTTTCGTGGTTATTCCTTTCTCCCCCCCCCCCCAACCGCCCCAGCCGTTGCTGGGGCTTCTAATTCTTCTGCTCTCTTGATTCGTGCTGATGTTCCCTTTGTTCCTTTACTTTTTTCTTCGCCTCTCCATTGTTCTGCTGCTCGTATCTTTGTGGGGAAATGGTACACAGTTTGTTCCATCTATCTCCCCCCGAGTGTCCCACTTTCTCTTCCTGATTTGAAACACCTCCTAGACTCCTTGCCGGAGCCTGTGCTCCTGCTGGGTGACTTCAATTGTCGTCATTCTCTTTGGGGTGACGTTCTGACGAATACCCGGGGTCGCCTTCTTGAGACGTTTCTCCTCTCTTCTTCCCTGTCTCTTCTGAATTCTGGTGAGCCCACTCATTTGGATTCCCTAGGTGGCAGTTTGCTAAGTCGGACTGGACCCTATTTACCCTCAGTGCTGCTCTCTCTGACCTCTCCCTTCTGCCTCTCTCTCGCGCTCTCCTCCTTTTTCATGACACTGTCTTCAACGCTGCCCTCTACTCTATTCCTCGCTCTTCCTCGCGGGGTCCACGGAAGCGCGTTCCCTGGTGGAATGCGGACTGTGTGCGGGCTGTCCGCTGTAAGCGTGCAGCCTGGAAGAGGCACCGCCGTAGGCAGACGACCGATTCTTTTATTTTCTTTCGGAAAGCGAGTGCGGTCGCCCATAGGGCCATCCGTACGGCTAAACGTGAATGTTTGGCATCTTATGTCTCAACAATTACGTCTAAAACTCCTCTGGCCCAGATCTGGAAGCGTATCCGCAAGATAGCGGGTAAGTTCGTTCCCGATGTTTCACTGGTCCTTCACCTCCATGATACTCTTGTGGCGGACCCGTTGCAGGTCGCTTCCGTACTGGGTTCTCACTTTTCTTCTGTTAGCTCTGGTCTTCATCTTCCCCAATCTTTCCTTCTTCGTAAACCTGTCCTTGAGTCTCGTCCTTTAGATTTCTGCACTCGTCTTCAGCTTCCCTATAATGATCCCTTCTCTCTCTCTGAACTTCGTTCTACCCTGGCCGATGGTATCGGCCGACGGGCTCCGATGGTATTCATTATGAGATGCTTCGCCATCTCCCTCCGTGCACGTCTCAGTATTTACTGAGTCTGTATAATCGGATCTGGGAGTCGTCGTCAATCCCTAAGGACTTGCTCGATGCCGTTGTCCTCCCTGTTCGCAAACCGGGGTCTCTGGGTACTTCCCCTAAGGACTTTCGCCCTATTGCCCTCACAAGTTGTGTCTGCAAACTCTTTGAACGTATGGATAACGTTCATCTGATGTGGTTCCTGGAACACCATCACCTCCTCTCCCCTTCTCAATTTGGTTTCCGCAAGTGCCGCAGCACGACAGATGTCCTGGTGAACTTGGAGGTCTATATTCGTACTGCTTTTGCTGCGAAGACCTCCGTTGTTGCCGTCCTTTTTGACCTGGAAAAGACTTACGACACCACTTGGCGGTATCATATTCTATCTCAACTTCATTCTTTTGGCCTTCGTTGTCATCTCCCTCTCTTTCTCCGCAGCTTCCTCTCTTGTCGTTCCTTTCGGATGCGCCTTGGTACCGCTCTCTCTGCCTCTTTTCAGCAATACGAAGGTGTGCCCCAGGGTAGTGTTCTGAGCACTACTTTTTTTCTGGTTGCCCTCAATGGTCTTCTTTCCTCTCTTCCTTCAGGTGTCTTCTCCGCTCTCTATGTCGATGATCTTACCCTTTGCTGTCAGGGTGATGATTCGCCTCTCCTTCAGCGCCGGCTTCAACTTGCAATTGATGCCGTGTCGTCTTGGGCCACTGATCATGGCTTCAAGTTCTCTGCTTCTAAGACTTGTGCAATGACTTTTACGCAGAAACAGGTCGTTCTTCGTCCCTCTTTGTCACTTTATGGTCATCCCCTTGAGTACAAAGATTCCGCGAAGCTTTTGGTGTTATTCCTTGACACTCGTTTGTCTTGGTCTCCCCACATCTCTTTCCTCCGTGTTGCGTGCTCTAAGGCCCTTACCCTCCTTCGGGTCTTGTCCCATACTTCTTGGGGGCAGATAGGCGCACTCTCCTTGCTTTACATTCCTCTCTCGTCCTGTCTAAGCTCGATTATGGTTGCCCTGCTTACTCGTCTGCTTCTCCTTCTACTCTTCGCCGTCTTGATGCTTTGCACCATACTGGGTTGCCGTGATCGCTACTGTCTTCGCTATCTTGCGCGGTCCATACAACATCCTTCCTGTCGCCTCTGTCGTGCTTTAACTTTTACCCCTCCTGCGGTTCCTGTTCCTCTTCACCACCTCCCTCTTTCTGTCCGGTTATCTCGCCTACAGGACTTTCTTTCCGTTCGTATTTCTAATGTTTCGTCTCGTGTTGTTCCTTCTTTGCCCACGTGGAGAGTCTCTCTTCCGCGGTTTTGTACATCCTTGACCCGTATCACTAAAGCTTTTACCCCTCCTACGGTTCTAAAACGCCTTTTCCTTGAGCACTTTTCTTCTTACTCCCGCTCCGTTTCTGTCTTCACCGATGGGTCTAAGTCTGCGGATGGTGTTGGCTACTCTGTTGTTTTTCCTGATCGCACTTATATGTGTCGCTTACCTCCGGAGACTAGCATCTTTACAGCGGAGCTTTATGCTATCCTCTATGCTCTCCGTCTCCTGCTTTCTCGTTGTCAGTCTTCCTTTGTAGTTGTTGTTGACTCTCGTAGTGCCCTCATGGCTCTCGGGTCCTTTAATCCGGTTCATCCAGTAGTTGTCGATATCCAGCAATGGCTGTTTCTTGTTCACAGTAAATTTAAGTCGGTTGAGTTTTTTTGGGTTCCCAGCCATATTGGTGTGTCTTTAAATGAGCGTGCGGATGCTGCCGCCAAGGAAGCTGTCCGCTCTTGTCCCATCTCTCGTAAAGGTATTCCGTATTCCGACTTCTACCCGGTTATCCATTCCTCCGTCCTTACCCGTTGGCAGGCTTCTTGGTTGTCTGTTACTGGTAACAAACTACGTGCTCTTAAATGTTGTGTTTCCTCGTGGCCGTCCTCCTTCCACCGTAACCGGCGGTGGGAAACAGCTCTGGCGAGGTTGTGTATTGGCCATACTCGCTTAACCCATGGTCACTTGATAGAGCGTGTTACGGCCCTACTGGGACGCAACCGGGTTCTTCTCTGATGGTTGTAGAGAATTGGGAATCCGGCTCCAAGTTAGTAGAGGCTTTCAAGGGGTGTGTTCCGTAATGCAAGTAAAACTAAAGGGGGAGAGATACAAATATTTCAATTTTCCAATTTATATTTCCACAACCATATATATATATATGTATATATATATATATATATATATATATATATATATATATATATATATATATATATATATATATCCATATATATATATACAGTCACACACAGGGATTATAACTACACAAAATATGTACAGTTCCGTCTTCATCCGAAGACACTGGATACTCGGCAGTGCTCCCTCTGGGTAGCCCTGGTTCCTTCTTCCTTGGCCCACGATGAATCCACTAGGACTACCACGAATCTACCCTGGCCACAGGCCAGCCAAATCACAGTCCCAATGGGTGCTTCGTCGTGGAGGCCTTCAACCACAATCCAGCCTGTAGCTGGCAGGTACCGATCAGCCTCGCTATTTAGGCCACACCACGACCGATACTAGGGTTGCGAGCCCTAAGCAGGAGCCTCGTGTGACCCGCTGGTCACTCTCCTCATTAGGCACCACAGTGGCTAGTCTCTTCCACCAGCCAACCCCGGATAAGGCGATTCCCGACACTGCCACGCCTCAGGCAGGCTATTGCATTCTCACCAGAGTTCGTCCGGGGGTGACTCACAGCTTCTTCAAAGCAGACTGGTGAAGAGACCCTGGCTGCCTCGGGTAGATTGATCCATCGTTCAACACAGCAGTCCCAGATCGACTCTGCAAGCAGACACATCATCAGTACTGGGGATACTACTTGGGGCCACTAGGAAACATCACTTTCTGGCTTGGACTGAAACGTCGACCTCTTCGCTCCATAGATGGCGTTCACTGTCCAAGTGCCACCTCAGAGGTCAGCAGTGTCTTCGTCACGAGCTGACTAGGACAGGAATCCAACACTTATTGCTGGCCTATCCTGTTACCACTTGATGGGAACGTCCATTTGGAGTGGGTTTCGGGAGCGGACTCACAGATGGCGCTTTCATCACTGCTCCGTGCTTCGACGCTGGACTCGGGTCCGTAGCACCTCCCCACCAAAAAGAATTTGGTTTGGGTTTCTATAAAAGAGAAAACAAACCAAATTAGTATGTGGGTACAACTCCAAACGGACTCACATACACAATGGACTGGAGTGGCGAGGATGTCTTGTCCGCAAAACTGTCCTAATGGGAGATTCAGGCAGAAGGAAAACTTGAGGATCATAGGTGATGTCCTGCCTGACGTGCGTTCCCACAACCTCACCGAGATGTTAATCAGGGGCATAATGATCTCACGCGTCTCGAGTAAGGATCGGCACAGGCGTGATCTGGGCTGAATCGACATCTCCCTGTGTCGTGGCACCGTTGGTGGCTGGTCACAGACGGCATTTCTTATACCGGTCCGGTAGTCCTTCAGGGAGATGGGAACCTGGAATACAGGGAACAGATGATTTAGAGTGATAGCGATAGTTGTTTAATCAGTACTTACAGCATAACTGTTTACTAGGCCCACACCTAGTTCAACAGAGCTGCTTGTACATTAAAGATGGTGTCTGCTCTGCCACCGTCATGTCGACCAACGTTCCGTATAATGCTGAATCCAGGCTCAGCAATCACACGGGGGGTGACAACCTGTCGGAAACAGTCACTCATAATATCATTTCTCATACCTCCTGTATCCACCATCACCTTCCAGGTCCCTTCTTCGACTGCAACACTCACAGTGCAAGTCTCTAATCCCTGGGGTCTCTTCATGAGGTTCATGGGAGCCATCATCTGTCGGGTCGTCCACTGGTCCTTACTTAGAACACACACGAGAACAAAACAAAATACCGCTAAGAAACATTTGGCTAACTTAGGGATAAGTTTCATGAGACTGTAATGTCCATAGCTGGCTATATCCATTAGCCTGGCTTGGATCGAAGAGGGCACTAGAACCTTCACACATACCTCACATACCTCTGACGTCTGGGAAATCTCTGGCCAGTTCAGTGAACGTTGTACCTTGCCATACTGCAATTACTGATGTGCCTTCACTCTATACTCTTGGGTGTCCGTGGGAGCTTGTACACGAGGCCTCTCCTCTTGCTCAGTCGCTCTTGTCACCATATCCCCTTGTTTCTTGTCGGGAGAAGAATCAGGTGAATCTGTCGGAATGCTGTCTATCTGTTGGTGAGAGGGAGAATTAAACATGTTATATAATCTCACGTCTGCCTGCACCTGGGTATTACTGTCTCTTGTTGTCACCTCAGACCTTATTGCTGCTCCGGCTGTCTCGTCCACAACCTTGAGATTATCGTAGTCCCAACCTGTCACCAAGTCGTTGGCTAGAACTACGTCTATCCCAGCTATAGGCAGGGTATCAACTACTGCCAACGCACATGTGCCGCTGAAGTAAGGCGAGTCTAGATGTACCGGCACTAAGGGGGCAACGTACCGCGTCATAGGAAACCCAACGAGGACAACCTTTTGTCTCCCGTCTACACTCACTCCCTCGGGTAACGAGTCTCTCACGATCAGGGACTGGGCTGCTCCACTATCTCTGAGCACTACTACTGATCTACCAGTATGATCACTCGTTACATACCCGCCTGAAGTGTGATGGGCAAACAATCCTGGTCCTTCCTGACTAGTCATCAGAGACTGGGTTCCTACTGGTGGTGTCACACAGACCATCAGCATGACCTCCCTATGTGGACCGCTACCTCTTCTGCCTCGGCACATAGCAGCGACGTGTCCTTTCTGCCCACAAGTCCAACACACTACATTCCTCCTTGGACTATGGTGTTTCGGACTGCTAGGACTAATCCTTCGGGGGCTACTTGGGGGCGTCTGCATAGCGCTTTGTGGGACGGGTCTCTCTTCTTCCTGACGAGGTTTGCCAAACAGACGTGGGTAATTCTTAGGGACATACCTAATGGAAGACCTATGCGTCAAGATGTATTCTTCAGCCATAGTGGCTGCTGCACTTAAGGTCTCAACCTGTTGTTCCTCTAAGTGTGTCTTTAGATTCCCTGCTAGGCAGTCATTGAAGTCCTCTAACAGTATGAGCTGCTCGAGGTCTTCTTTGGTTTCCACCTTCCGAGCAGCACACCACTCCTGAAAAAGCCGTTCCTTGATGGTCGCAAACTCGGTGAACGTGTGCTCCGAGGTCTTTTTCAGGTTCCTGAACTTCTGCCTGTAAGCCTCTGGCATCAGTTGGTAAGCCATGAGCACTACCTTCTTCACCTTGTCGTAATCACAGGAGTCATCAAGGGACAACGTGGAGTAGGCGATTTGGGCCTTCCCAGCCAAGACAGACTGTATCATGATGGCCCAATTCTCCTTTGGCCATTCCAAAGAGGCTGCAACTTTCTCGAAGGCTGCGAAGAACTTCGACACTTCATTCTCGTTGAATTTCGGGACCATTTTGATGTTCCTTACCGGATCGAAACCACTCGTTTCCGTTGTTTTCCTCCGACCACCTAATCGCAATACTTCTAACTCGTGTTGTCTTTCCTTTTCCTCTCTGTCTCGTCGTTCTTGCCTTTCTTTTTCCCTTTCTTCTCTTTCTCGCTCTTCTCGTTCTCTTTCTCGCTCTTCTCTCTCTCGTTTCTCGCTCTTCTCTTTCTCGCTCTTCTCGTTCTCTTTCTCGCTCTTCTCTCTCTCGTTTCTCTTCTCTTTCTCGCTCTTCTCTCTCGTTTCTCTTCTCTTTCTCGCTCTTCTCTCTCGTTTCTCTTCTCTTTCTCGCTCTTCTCTCTCTCGTTTCTCTTCT
>NC_091175.1:35147932-35231865 GCF_040958095.1 Procambarus clarkii
ATCAATACAAAAATATTAGTAAAAAGTCAAATAGGACACTAGGATTAATTAATCGTAGCCATAGTAATAAGAAACCTGGTGTTGTTCTTCAGCTATATATTACTACTGTTAGGCCCCCTGTAGATTATGCAGTTCAGATCGTATCAACATACAATGGAATGGATATTAATTTACTAGAACGTGTCCAGCGTAGGATGACGAAGGTATTCTCGCAAATTAGAAATCTGGCATAGTAAAAAAGATTGACAAAGCTTAAATTACATTATATGGAAAGGCGAAGAATTAGGGTTGACATGATAGGGATGTACAAGTGGGTTAATGGACATAGCAAAAGGGTTATTAATAGGGTATTAAAAGTCTCAACACACACAGAGGAGGAGTAACAAAAACTTGGTTGAAATATGTTGACTGAACCTCACACTAGAAAGTGATGGAACGACGAAGTTCCGGTCCGTCTTGGATCAGTCACAATTCGATCAACACAAGGCAAAACATGAACAAATGGGTATAAATTTGAAAAGTTTAAATTTAGAAATGGCCTGGGTAAATGTTTGTTTGGAAACAGTGTACACAATTCGAAGGGCAAATTACCGCATAGCATAACAGTTGAAGGATCTCTTGATTGTTTCAAGCGTAGGTTTTTATATATATGTGAATGAGGTTGGATGGATATAAATAGGAACTTCTTCGACGGCGATGCCATCTGCTTTTACCTTCATTCCTATGTTCATACGAATGGACATTCGTATGAACATAGGAATGTTCATATGAACAAAAAGGGATATTAATAGGGTATTAAACGTATCAACGCATAATAAAATTCAAAACAATGAATATAAACTGGATAACTATAGATATGGGAATGTTCTGGGTAAATACAGATTCGGTAACAGGACTGTCGATTTGTGGACCCTATTACCGAAAAACAGGGGGATATTAATAGTAGTATTAAAAGTGTCAACACAAGACATAACACGAAACAATGAGTATAAATTGGATAAGATTAGATTTATAATAGACATGGGTAAATACTGGTTCGGTAACAGAGTTGTTGATTTGTAGAACCAATTACCGCCTACTGTGGTGGAGGTGGGGTCCTTCAATTGTTTCAAGAGTGGGATTGGGTGGTTATAAGTAGCAGTTGCCTTGTATGGGCCAATAGGCATTCTGCAGTCACCTTCTTATGTTCATAACTGTTGCACCAAAAGAATCTCATTCTTGCTCTAATGATCCATTTGTGAAGATGTGAGTGGTTGTTTGTGTTGAGATATTTTCCATCAATAGCATGTTGATGTTGTCTCACAAATCCATAGCAATATAGTGTTGTCTATACACTATAACAAAATGTATCATTGTACGGGCTATTGCGTGCTGTAGTGGCTCAGTGATATATCCATTTGTTTCAGATACTAGGCAAAAACTCCATGTCACCAGACTTCACCTGATATGATTTAGCTCGTAAGGCGCCGAACCAACTCAGACCCTCACTTGCTTCCCCAGTTCTTTCCTGGTCGTGCTGTTTGTTTACGCTCGTCCGTTGTTGTAACCATGGCAAAGACTAATCCATTTGAGAAGAGTTACTTCTCACCCCGCAAGATTCAGATGAGAGAGCAAAATACAATTTGGCTCTCCACCGCCAAAATTTCCAAACTCAGGCGCAGAAATACGTCCTTGCATCGATATGTTATGTTGAAGAACCTCAGGAAACTGGTGGAGCAGGAGTTAACGAGAAACAGGTTAGAATATATGGAAGAATTATTTATCAGTAAGTTCTCCCCTTAGCTTCTTTCTCCTGCTGCCCATATGGTTTGTTATAAAAAGGATCTGGGTTGTATGGGCCAATAGGCCTTCAACATTTACCTTCATTCTTATGTTCTTAACTAATGTAAGAGCGGAGCCTTTGTTCGATAGTTTCATTAACTTTCATGACATTTTTGAAACAAAATTAATGACATTCATAAACTATTGGGTCCATTACCTCCCAGCATCACCTGTAGCCAAGTCTGCAAATGGCTATTGCAAATTAATGCAAATATGACAATGGGATTTGTTTCTCGGACAGTCAGTAATAAATCACCTAGTGCTATATTCTGCAGCCATACCTTGCTCCATTTACATTATCCTGCACTGTTTTTGTCCCAATTGTATACAATTAATAAATTTTCTGGTATTCGTTGTGATTGCGCATGCGGGTTGCGAAAGGGATCAGGGGGATATAAGAGATATAATTAGCAAGAATTTAAAACCAAAAAATCAATACAAAAATATTAGTAAAAAGTCAAATAGCACACTAGGATTAATTAATCGTAGCCATAGTAATAAGAAACCTGGTGTTGTTCTTCAGCTATATATTACTACTGTTAGGCCCCCTGTAGATTATGCAGTTCAGATCGTATCAACATACAATGGAATGGATATTAATTTACTAGAACGTGTCCAGCGTAGGATGACGAAGGTATTCTCGCAAATTAGAAATCTGGCATAGTAAAAAAGATTGACGAAGCTTAAATTACATTATATGGAAAGGCGAAGAATTAGGGTTGACATGATAGGGATGTACAATTGGGCTAATGGACATAGCAAAAGGGTTATTAATAGGGTATTAAAAGTCTCAACACACACAGACGAGGAGTAACAAAAACTTGGTTGAAATATGTTGACTGAACCTCACACTAGAAAGTGATGGAACGACGAAGTTCCGGTCCGTCTTGGATCAGTCACAATTCGATCAACACAAGGCAAAACATGAACAAATGGGTATAAATTTGAAAAGTTTAAATTTAGAAATGGCCTGGGTAAATGTTTGTTTGGTAACAGTGTACACAATTCGAAGGGCAAATTACCGCATAGCATAACAGTTGAAGGATCTCTTGATTGTTTCAAGCGTAGGTTTTTATATATATGTGAATGAGGTTGGATGGATATAAATAGGAACTTCTTCGACGGCGATGCCATCTGCTTTTACCTTCATTAATATGTTCATATGAATGGACATTCGTATGAACATAGGAATGTTCATATGAACAAAAAGGGATATTAATAGGGTATTAAAAGTATCAACGCATAATAAAACTCAAAACAATGAATATAAACTGGATAACTATAGATATGGGAATGTTCTGGGTAAATACAGATTCGGTAACAGGACTGTCGATTTGTGGACCCTATTACCGCAAAACATAGGGGGATATTAATAGTAGTATTAAAAGTGTCAACACAAGACATAACACGAAACAATGAGTATAAATTGGATAAGATTAGATTTATAATAGACATGGGTAAATACTGGTTCGGTAACAGAGTTGTTGATTTGTAGAATCAATTACCGCCTACTGTGGTGGAGGTGGGGTCCTTCAATTGTTTCAAGAGTGGGATTGGGTGGTTATAAATAGCAGTTGCCTTGTATGGGCCAATAGGCATTCTGCAGTCACCTTCTTATGTTCATAACTGTTACACCAACAGAATCTCATTCTTGCTCTAATGATCCATTTGTGAAGATGTGAGTGGTTGTTTGTGTTGAGATATTTTCCATCAATAGCATGTTGATGTTGTCTCACAATCGACTACTATAACAAAATTTATCATAGTACGGGCTATTGCGTGCTGTAGTGGCTCAGTGATATAGCCATTTATTTCAGATACTAGGCAAAAACTCCATGTCACCAGACTTCACCTGGTATGATTTAGCTCATAAGGCGCCGAACCAACTCAGACCCTCACTTGCTTCCCCAGTTCTTTCCTGGTCGTGCTGTTTGTTTACGCTCGTCCGTTGTTGTAACCATGGCAAAGACTAATCCATTTGAGAAGAGTTACTTCTCACCCCGCAAGATTCAGATGAGAGAGCAAAATACAATTTGGCTCTCCACCGCCAAAATTTCCAAACTCAGGCGCAGAAATACGTCCTTGCATCGATATGTTATGTTGAAGAACCTCAGGAAACTGGTGGAGCAGGAGTTAACGAGAAACAGGTTAGAATATATGGAAGAATTATTTATCGGTAAGTTCTCCCCTTAGCTTCTTTCTCCTGCTGCCCATATGGTTTGTTATAAAAAGGATCTGGGTTGTATGGGCCAATAGGCCTTCAACATTTACCTTCATTCTTATGTTCTTAAATAATGTAAGAGCGGAGCCTTTGTTCGATAGTTTCATTAACTTTCATGATATTTATGAAACAAAATTAATGACATTCATAAACTATTGGGTCCATTACCTCCCAGCATCACCTGTAGCCAAGTCTGCAAATGGCTATTGCAAATTAATGCAAATATGACAATGGGATTTGTTTCTCGGACAGTCAGTAATAAATCACCTAGTGCTATATTCTGCAGCCATACCTTGCTCCATTTACATTATCCTGCACTGTTTTTGTCCCAATTGTATACAATTAATAAATTTTCTGGTATTCGTTGTGATTGCGCATGCGGGTTGCGAAAGGGATCAGGGGGATATAAGAGATATAATTAGCAAGAATTTAAAACCAAAAAATCAATACAAAAATATTAGTAAAAAGTCAAATAGCACACTAGGATTAATTAATCGTAGCCATAGTAATAAGAAACCTGGTGTTGTTCTTCAGCTATATATTACTACTGTTAGGCCCCCTGTAGATTATGCAGTTCAGATCGTATCAACATACAATGGAATGGATATTAATTTACTAGAACGTGTCCAGCGTAGGATGACGAAGGTATTCTCGCAAATTAGAAATCTGGCATAGTAAAAAAGACTGACGAAGCTTAAATTACATTATATGGAAAGGCGAAGAATTAGGGTTGACATGATAGGGATGTACAATTGGGCTAATGGACATAGCAAAAGGGTTATTAATAGGGTATTAAAAGTCTCAACACACACAGACGAGGAGTAACAAAAACTTGGTTGAAATATGTTGACTGAACCTCACACTAGAAAGTGATGGAACGACGAAGTTCCGGTCCGTCTTGGATCAGTCACAATTCGATCAACACAAGGCAAAACATGAACAAATGGGTATAAATTTGAAAAGTTTAAATTTAGAAATGGCCTGGGTAAATGTTTGTTTGGTAACAGTGTACACAATTCGAAGGGCAAATTACTGCATAGCATAACAGTTGAAGGATCTCTTGATTGTTTCAAGCGTAGGTTTTTATATATATGTGAATGAGGTTGGATGGATATAAATAGGAACTTCTTCGACGGCGATGCCATCTGCTTTTACCTTCATTAATATGTTCATATGAATGGACATTCGTATGAACATAGGAATGTTCATATGAACAAAAAGGGATATTAATAGGGTATTAAAAGTATCAACGCATAATAAAACTCAAAACAATGAATATAAACTGGATAACTATAGATATGGGAATGTTCTGGGTAAATACAGATTCGGTAACAGGACTGTCGATTTGTGGACCCTATTACCGCAAAACATAGGGGGATATTAATAGTAGTATTAAAAGTGTCAACACAAGACATAACACGAAACAATGAGTATAAATTGGATAAGATTAGATTTATAATAGACATGGGTAAATACTGGTTCGGTAACAGAGTTGTTGATTTGTAGAATCAATTACCGCCTACTGTGGTGGAGGTGGGGTCCTTCAATTGTTTCAAGAGTGGGATTGGGTGGTTATAAATAGCAGTTGCCTTGTATGGGCCAATAGGCATTCTGCAGTCACCTTCTTATGTTCATAACTGTTACACCAACAGAATCTCATTCTTGCTCTAATGATCCATTTGTGAAGATGTGAGTGGTTGTTTGTGTTGAGATATTTTCCATCAATAGCATGTTGATGTTGTCTCACAATCGACTACTATAACAAAATTTATCATAGTACGGGCTATTGCGTGCTGTAGTGGCTCAGTGATATAGCCATTTATTTCAGATACTAGGCAAAAACTCCATGTCACCAGACTTCACCTGGTATGATTTAGCTCATAAGGCGCCGAACCAACTCAGACCCTCACTTGCTTCCCCAGTTCTTTCCTGGTCGTGCTGTTTGTTTACGCTCGTCCGTTGTTGTAACCATGGCAAAGACTAATCCATTTGAGAAGAGTTACTTCTCACCCCGCAAGATTCAGATGAGAGAGCAAAATACAATTTGGCTCTCCACCGCCAAAATTTCCAAACTCAGGCGCAGAAATACGTCCTTGCATCGATATGTTATGTTGAAGAACCTCAGGAAACTGGTGGAGCAGGAGTTAACGAGAAACAGGTTAGAATATATGGAAGAATTATTTATCGGTAAGTTCTCCCCTTAGCTTCTTTCTCCTGCTGCCCATATGGTTTGTTATAAAAAGGATCTGGGTTGTATGGGCCAATAGGCCTTCAACATTTACCTTCATTCTTATGTTCTTAAATAATGTAAGAGCGGAGCCTTTGTTCGATAGTTTCATTAACTTTCATGATATTTATGAAACAAAATTAATGACATTCATAAACTATTGGGTCCATTACCTCCCAGCATCACCTGTAGCCAAGTCTGCAAATGGCTATTGCAAATTAATGCAAATATGACAATGGGATTTGTTTCTCGGACAGTCAGTAATAAATCACCTAGTGCTATATTCTGCAGCCATACCTTGCTCCATTTACATTATCCTGCACTGTTTTTGTCCCAATTGTATACAATTAATAAATTTTCTGGTATTCGTTGTGATTGCGCATGCGGGTTGCGAAAGGGATCAGGGGGATATAAGAGATATAATTAGCAAGAATTTAAAACCAAAAAATCAATACAAAAATATTAGTAAAAAGTCAAATAGCACACTAGGATTAATTAATCGTAGCCATAGTAATAAGAAACCTGGTGTTGTTCTTCAGCTATATATTACTACTGTTAGGCCCCCTGTAGATTATGCAGTTCAGATCGTATCAACATACAATGGAATGGATATTAATTTACTAGAACGTGTCCAGCGTAGGATGACGAAGGTATTCTCGCAAATTAGAAATCTGGCATAGTAAAAAAGACTGACGAAGCTTAAATTACATTATATGGAAAGGCGAAGAATTAGGGTTGACATGATAGGGATGTACAATTGGGCTAATGGACATAGCAAAAGGGTTATTAATAGGGTATTAAAAGTCTCAACACACACAGACGAGGAGTAACAAAAACTTGGTTGAAATATGTTGACTGAACCTCACACTAGAAAGTGATGGAACGACGAAGTTCCGGTCCGTCTTGGATCAGTCACAATTCGATCAACACAAGGCAAAACATGAACAAATGGGTATAAATTTGAAAAGTTTAAATTTAGAAATGGCCTGGGTAAATGTTTGTTTGGTAACAGTGTACACAATTCGAAGGGCAAATTACTGCATAGCATAACAGTTGAAGGATCTCTTGATTGTTTCAAGCGTAGGTTTTTATATATATGTGAATGAGGTTGGATGGATATAAATAGGAACTTCTTCGACGGCGATGCCATCTGCTTTTACCTTCATTAATATGTTCATATGAATGGACATTCGTATGAACATAGGAATGTTCATATGAACAAAAAGGGATATTAATAGGGTATTAAAAGTATCAACGCATAATAAAACTCAAAACAATGAATATAAACTGGATAACTATAGATATGGGAATGTTCTGGGTAAATACAGATTCGGTAACAGGACTGTCGATTTGTGGACCCTATTACCGCAAAACATAGGGGGATATTAATAGTAGTATTAAAAGTGTCAACACAAGACATAACACGAAACAATGAGTATAAATTGGATAAGATTAGATTTATAATAGACATGGGTAAATACTGGTTCGGTAACAGAGTTGTTGATTTGTAGAATCAATTACCGCCTACTGTGGTGGAGGTGGGGTCCTTCAATTGTTTCAAGAGTGGGATTGGGTGGTTATAAATAGCAGTTGCCTTGTATGGGCCAATAGGCATTCTGCAGTCACCTTCTTATGTTCATAACTGTTACACCAACAGAATCTCATTCTTGCTCTAATGATCCATTTGTGAAGATGTGAGTGGTTGTTTGTGTTGAGATATTTTCCATCAATAGCATGTTGATGTTGTCTCACAATCGACTACTATAACAAAATTTATCATAGTACGGGCTATTGCGTGCTGTAGTGGCTCAGTGATATAGCCATTTATTTCAGATACTAGGCAAAAACTCCATGTCACCAGACTTCACCTGGTATGATTTAGCTCATAAGGCGCCGAACCAACTCAGACCCTCACTTGCTTCCCCAGTTCTTTCCTGGTCGTGCTGTTTGTTTACGCTCGTCCGTTGTTGTAACCATGGCAAAGACTAATCCATTTGAGAAGAGTTACTTCTCACCCCGCAAGATTCAGATGAGAGAGCAAAATACAATTTGGCTCTCCACCGCCAAAATTTCCAAACTCAGGCGCAGAAATACGTCCTTGCATCGATATGTTATGTTGAAGAACCTCAGGAAACTGGTGGAGCAGGAGTTAACGAGAAACAGGTTAGAATATATGGAAGAATTATTTATCGGTAAGTTCTCCCCTTAGCTTCTTTCTCCTGCTGCCCATATGGTTTGTTATAAAAAGGATCTGGGTTGTATGGGCCAATAGGCCTTCAACATTTACCTTCATTCTTATGTTCTTAACTAATGTAAGAGCGGAGCCTTTGTTCGATAGTTTCATTAACTTTCATGACATTTATGAAACAAAATTAATGACATTCATAAACTATTGGGTCCATTACCTCCCAGCATCACCTGTAGCCAAGTCTGCAAATGGCTATTGCAAATTAATGCAAATATGACAATGGGATTTGTTTCTCGGACAGTCAGTAATAAATCACCTAGTGCTATATTTTGCAGCCATACCTTGCTCCATTTACATTATCCTGCACTGTTTTTGTCCCAATTGTATACAATTAATAAATTTTCTGGTATTCGTTGTGTTTGCGCAGGCGGGTTGCGAAAGGGATCAGGGGGATATAAGAGATATTATTAGCAAGAATTTAAAACCAAAAAATCAATACAAAAATATTAGTAAAAAGTCAAATAGGACACTGGGATTAATTAATCGTAGCCTTAGTAATAAGAAACCTGGTGTTGTTCTTCAGCTATATATTACTACTGTTAGGCCCCCTGTAGATTATGCAGTTCAGATCGTATCAACATACAATGGAATGGATATTAATTTACTAGAACGTGTCCAGCGTAGGATGACGAAGGTATTCTCGCAAATTAGAAATCTGCAATAGTAAAAAAGATTGACGAGACTTAAATTACATTATATGGAAAGGCGAAGAATTAGGGTTGACATGATAGGGATGTACAAGTGGGCTAATGGACATAGCAAAAGGGTTATTAATAGGGTATTAAAAGTCTCAACACACACAGACGAGGAGTAACAAAAACTTGGTTGAAATATGTTGACTGAACCTCACACTAGAAAGTGATGGAACGACGAAGTTCCGGTCCGTCTTGGATCAGTCACAATTCGATCAACACAAGGCAAAACATGAACAAATGGGTATAAATTTGAAAAGTTTAAATTTAGAAATGGCCTGGGTAAATGTTTGTTTGGTAACAGTGTACACAATTCGAAGGGCAAATTACCGCATAGCATAACAGTTGAAGGATCTCTTGATTGTTTCAAGCGTAGGTTTTTATATATATGTGAATGAGGTTGGATGGATATAAATAGGAACTTCTTCGACGGCGATGCCATCTGCTAATAGGCCATCTGCTTTTACCTTCATTCCTATGTTCATATGAATGGACATTCGTATGAACATAGGAATGTTCATATGAACAAAAAGGGATATTAATAGGGTATTAAACGTATCAACGCATAATAAAATTCAAAACAATGAATATAAACTGGATAACTATAGATATGGGAATGTTCTGGGTAAATACAGATTCGGTAACAGGACTGTCGATTTGTGGACCCTATTACCGAAAAACAGGGGGATATTAATAGTAGTATTAAAAGTGTCAACACAAGACATAACACGAAACAATGAGTATAAATTGGATAAGATTAGATTTATAATAGACATGGGTAAATACTGGTTCGGTAACAGAGTTGTTGATTTGTAGAACCAATTACCGCCTACTGTGGTGGAGGTGGGGTCCTTCAATTGTTTCAAGAGTGGGATTGGGTGGTTATAAGTAGCAGTTGCCTTGTATGGGCCAATAGGCATTCTGCAGTCACCTTCTTATGTTCATAACTGTTGCACCAAAAGAATCTCATTCTTGCTCTAATGATCCATTTGTGAAGATGTGAGTGGTTGTTTGTGTTGAGATATTTTCCATCAATAGCATGTTGATGTTGTCTCACAAATCCATAGCAATATAGTGTTGTCTATACACTATAACAAAATGTATCATTGTACGGGCTATTGCGTGCTGTAGTGGCTCAGTGATATATCCATTTATTTCAGATACTAGGCAAAAACTCCATGTCACCAGACTTCACCTGATATGATTTAGCTCATAAGGCGCCGAACCAACTCAGACCCTCACTTGCTTCCCCAGTTCTTTCCTGGTCGTGCTGTTTGTTTACGCTCGTCCGTTGTTGTAACCATGGCAAAGACTAATCCATTTGAGAAGAGTTACTTCTCACCCCGCAAGATTCAGATGAGAGAGCAAAATACAATTTGGCTCTCCACCGCCAAAATTTCCAAACTCAGGCGCAGAAATACGTCCTTGCATCGATATGTTATGTTGAAGAACCTCAGGAAACTGGTGGAGCAGGAGTTAACGAGAAACAGGTTAGAATATATGGAAGAATTATTTATCGGTAAGTTCTCCCCTTAGCTTCTTTCTCCTGCTGCCCATATGGTTTGTTATAAAAAGGATCTGGGTTGTATGGGCCAATAGGCCTTCAACATTTACCTTCATTCTTATGTTCTTAACTAATGTAAGAGCGGAGCCTTTGTTCGATAGTTTCATTAACTTTCATGACATTTATGAAACAAAATTAATGACATTCATAAACTATTGGGTCCATTACCTCCCAGCATCACCTGTAGCCAAGTCTGCAAATGGCTATTGCAAATTAATGCAAATATGACAATGGGATTTGTTTCTCGGACAGTCAGTAATAAATCACCTAGTGCTATATTCTGCAGCCATACCTTGCTCCATTTACATTATCCTGCACTGTTTTTGTCCCAATTGTATACAATTAATAAATTTTCTGGTATTCGTTGTGTTTGCGCAGGCGGGTTGCGAAAGGGATCAGGGGGATATAAGAGATATTATTAGCAAGAATTTAAAACCAAAAAATCAATACAAAAATATTAGTAAAAAGTCAAATAGGACACTGGGATTAATTAATCGTAGCCTTAGTAATAAGAAACCTGGTGTTGTTCTTCAGCTATATATTACTACTGTTAGGCCCCCTGTAGATTATGCAGTTCAGATCGTATCAACATACAATGGAATGGATATTAATTTACTAGAACGTGTCCAGCGTAGGATGACGAAGGTATTCTCGCAAATTAGAAATCTGCAATAGTAAAAAAGATTGACGAGACTTAAATTACATTATATGGAAAGGCGAAGAATTAGGGTTGACATGATAGGGATGTACAAGTGGGCTAATGGACATAGCAAAAGGGTTATTAATAGGGTATTAAAAGTCTCAACACACACAGACGAGGAGTAACAAAAACTTGGTTGAAATATGTTGACTGAACCTCACACTAGAAAGTGATGGAACGACGAAGTTCCGGTCCGTCTTGGATCAGTCACAATTCGATCAACACAAGGCAAAACATGAACAAATGGGTATAAATTTGAAAAGTTTAAATTTAGAAATGGCCTGGGTAAATGTTTGTTTGGTAACAGTGTACACAATTCGAAGGGCAAATTACCGCATAGCATAACAGTTGAAGGATCTCTTGATTGTTTCAAGCGTAGGTTTTTATATATATGTGAATGAGGTTGGATGGATATAAATAGGAACTTCTTCGACGGCGATGCCATCTGCTAATAGGCCATCTGCTTTTACCTTCATTCCTATGTTCATATGAATGGACATTCGTATGAACATAGGAATGTTCATATGAACAAAAAGGGATATTAATAGGGTATTAAAAGTATCAACGCATAATAAAACTCAAAACAATGAATATAAACTGGATAACTATAGATATGGGAATGTTCTGGGTAAATACAGATTCGGTAACAGGACTGTCGATTTGTGGACCCTATTACCGCAAAACATAGGGGGATATTAATAGTAGTATTAAAAGTGTCAACACAAGACATAACACGAAACAATGAGTATAAATTGGATAAGATTAGATTTATAATAGACATGGGTAAATACTGGTTCGGTAACAGAGTTGTTGATTTGTAGAATCAATTACCGCCTACTGTGGTGGAGGTGGGGTCCTTCAATTGTTTCAAGAGTGGGATTGGGTGGTTATAAATAGCAGTTGCCTTGTATGGGCCAATAGGCATTCTGCAGTCACCTTCTTATGTTCATAACTGTTACACCAACAGAATCTCATTCTTGCTCTAATGATCCATTTGTGAAGATGTGAGTGGTTGTTTGTGTTGAGATATTTTCCATCAATAGCATGTTGATGTTGTCTCACAATCGACTACTATAACAAAATTTATCATAGTACGGGCTATTGCGTGCTGTAGTGGCTCAGTGATATAGCCATTTATTTCAGATACTAGGCAAAAACTCCATGTCACCAGACTTCACCTGGTATGATTTAGGTCATAAGGCGCCGAACCAACTCAGACCCTCACTTGCTTCCCCAGTTCTTTCCTGGTCGTGCTGTTTGTTTACGCTCGTCCGTTGTTGTAACCATGGCAAAGACTAATCCATTTGAGAAGAGTTACTTCTAAGCCCGCAAGATTCAGATGAGAGAGCAAAATACAATTCTGAAGCTCTCCACCGCCAAAATTTCCAAACTCAGGCGCAGAATTACGTCCTTGCATCGATATGTTATGTTGAAGAACCTCAGGAAACAGGTGGAGCAGGAGTTAACGAGAAACAGGTTAGAATATATGGAAGAATTATTTATCGGTAAGTTCTCCCCTTAGCTTCTTTCTCCTGCTGCCCATATGGTTTGTTATAAAAAGGATCTGGGTTGTATGGGCCAATAGGCCTTCAACATTTACCTTCATTCTTATGTTCTTAACTAATGTAAGAGCGGAGCCTTTGTTCGATAGTTTCATTAACTTTCATGACATTTATGAAACAAAATTAATGACATTCATAAACTATTGGGTCCATTACCTCCCAGCATCACCTGTAGCCAAGTCTGCAAATGGCTATTGCAAATTAATGCAAATATGACAATGGGATTTGTTTCTCGGACAGTCAGTAATAAATCACCTAGTGCTATATTTTGCAGCCATACCTTGCTCCATTTACATTATCCTGCACTGTTTTTGTCCCAATTGTATACAATTAATAAATTTTCTGGTATTCGTTGTGTTTGCGCAGGCGGGTTGCGAAAGGGATCAGGGGGATATAAGAGATATTATTAGCAAGAATTTAAAACCAAAAAATCAATACAAAAATATTAGTAAAAAGTCAAATAGGACACTGGGATTAATTAATCGTAGCCTTAGTAATAAGAAACCTGGTGTTGTTCTTCAGCTATATATTACTACTGTTAGGCCCCCTGTAGATTATGCAGTTCAGATCGTATCAACATACAATGGAATGGATATTAATTTACTAGAACGTGTCCAGCGTAGGATGACGAAGGTATTCTCGCAAATTAGAAATCTGCAATAGTAAAAAAGATTGACGAGACTTAAATTACATTATATGGAAAGGCGAAGAATTAGGGTTGACATGATAGGGATGTACAAGTGGGCTAATGGACATAGCAAAAGGGTTATTAATAGCGTATTAAAAGTCTCAACACACACAGACGAGGAGTAACAAAAACTTGGTTGAAATATGTTGACTGAACCTCACACTAGAAAGTGATGGAACGACGAAGTTCCGGTCCGTCTTGGATCAGTCACAATTCGATCAACACAAGGCAAAACATGAACAAATGGGTATAAATTTGAAAAGTTTAAATTTAGAAATGGCCTGGGTAAATGTTTGTTTGGTAACAGTGTACACAATTCGAAGGGCAAATTACCGCATAGCATAACAGTTGAAGGATCTCTTGATTGTTTCAAGCGTAGGTTTTTATATATATGTGAATGAGGTTGGATGGATATAAATAGGAACTTCTTCGACGGCGATGCCATCTGCTAATAGGCCATCTGCTTTTACCTTCATTCCTATGTTCATATGAATGGACATTCGTATGAACATAGGAATGTTCATATGAACAAAAAGGGATATTAATAGGGTATTAAAAGTATCAACGCATAATAAAACTCAAAACAATGAATATAAACTGGATAACTATAGATATGGGAATGTTCTGGGTAAATACAGATTCGGTAACAGGACTGTCGATTTGTGGACCCTATTACCGCAAAACATAGGGGGATATTAATAGTAGTATTAAAAGTGTCAACACAAGACATAACACGAAACAATGAGTATAAATTGGATAAGATTAGATTTATAATAGACATGGGTAAATACTGGTTCGGTAACAGAGTTGTTGATTTGTAGAATCAATTACCGCCTACTGTGGTGGAGGTGGGGTCCTTCAATTGTTTCAAGAGTGGGATTGGGTGGTTATAAATAGCAGTTGCATTGTATGGGCCAATAGGCATTCTGCAGTCACCTTCTTATGTTCATAACTGTTGCACCAACAGAATCTCATTCTTGCTCTAATGATCCATTTGTGAAGATGTGAGTGGTTGTTTGTGTTGAGATATTTTCCATCAATAGCATGTTGATGTTGTCTCACAATCGACTACTATAACAAAATTTATCATAGTACGGGCTATTGCGTGCTGTAGTGGCTCAGTGATATATCCATTTATTTCAGATACTAGGCAAAAACTCCATGTCACCAGACTTCACTTGATATGATTTAGCTCATAAGGCGCAGAACCAACTCAGACCCTCACTTGCTTCCCCAGTTCTTTCCTGGTCGTGCTGTTTGTTTACGCTCGTCCGTTGTTGTAACCATGGCAAAGACTAATCCATTTGAGAAGAGTTACTTCTCACCCCGCAAGATTCAGATGAGAGAGCAAAATACAATTCTGAAGCTCTCCACCGCCAAAATTTCCAAACTCAGGCGCAGAAATACGTCCTAGCATCGATATGTTATGTTGAAGAACCTCAGGAAACAGGTGGAGCAGGAGTTAACGAGAAACAGGTTAGAATATATGGAAGAATTATTTATCGGTAAGTTCTCCCCTTAGCTTCTTTCTCCTGCTGCCCATATGGTTTGTTATAAAAAGGATCTGGGTTGTATGGGCCAATAGGCCTTCAACATTTACCTTCATTCTTATGTTCTTAACTAATGTAAGAGCGGAGCCTTTGTTCAATAGTTTCATTAACTTTCATGACATTTATGAAACAAAATTAATGACATTCATAAACTATTGGGTCCATTACCTCCCAGCATCACCTGTAGCCAAGTCTGCAAATGGCTATTGCAAATTAATGCAAATATGACAATGGGATTTGTTTCTCGGACAGTCAGTAATAAATCACCTAGTGCTATATTTTGCAGCCATACCTTGCTCCATTTACATTATCCTGCACTGTTTTTGTCCCAATTGTATACAATTAATAAATTTTCTGGTATTCGTTGTGTTTGCGCAGGTGGGTTGCGAAAGGGATCAGGGGGATGTAAGAGATATAATTAGCAAGAATTTAAAACCAAAAAATCAATACAAAAATTTTTGTAAAAAGTCAAATAGGACACTGGGATTAATTAATCGTAGCCTTAGTAATAAGAAACCTGGTGTTGTTCTTCAGCTATGTATTACTACTGTTAGGCCCCCTGTAGATTATGCAGTTCAGATCGTATCAACTTACAATGGAATGGATATTAATTTACTAGAACGTGTCCAGCGTAGGATGACGAAGGTATTCTCGCAAATTAGAAATCTGGCATAGTAAAAAAGATTGACGAAGCTTAAATTACATAATATGGAAAGGCGAAGACTTAGGGTTGACATGATAGGGATGTACAAGTGGGGTAATGGACATGGCAAAACTGTTATTAATAGGGTATTAAAAGTCTCAACACACACAGACGAGGAGTAACAAAAACTTGGTTGAAATATGTTGACTGAACCTCACACTAGAAAGTGATGGAACGACGACGTTCCGGTCCATCTTGGATCAGTCACAATTCGATCAACACAAGGCAAAACATGAACAAATGGGTATAAATTTGAAAAGTTTAAATTTAGAAATGGCCTGGGTAAATGTTGGTTTGGTAACAGTGTACACAATTCGAAGGGCAAATTACTGCATAGCATAATAGTTGAAGGATCTCTTGATTGTTTCAAGCGTAGGGTTTATATATATATGTGAATGGGGTTGGGTGGATATAAATAGGAACTTCTTCGGCGGCGATGCCATCTGCTAATAGGCCATCTGCTTTTACCTTCATTCCTATGCTCATATGAATGGACATTCGCATGAACATAGGAATGTTCATATGAACAAAAAGGGATATTAATAGGGTATTAAAAGTATCAACGCATAATAAAACTCAAAACTAATGATTATAAAATGGATAACTATAGATATGGGAATGTTCTGGGTAAATACAGATTCGGTAACAGGACTGTCGATTTGTGGACCCTATTACCGCAAAACATAGGGGGATATTAATAGTAGTATTAAAAGTGTCAACACAAGACATAACTCGAAACAATGAGTATAAATTGGATAAGATTAGATTTATAATAGACATGGGTAAATACTGGTTCGGTAACAGAGTTGTTGATTTGTAGAACCAATTACCGCCTACTGTGGTGGAGGTGGGGTCCTTCAATTGTTTCAAGAGTGGGATGGACATGTATATAAGTGGGATTGGGTGGTTATAAATAGCAGTTGCCTTGTATGGGCCAATAGGCCTTCTGCAGTCACCTTCTTATGTTCTTAACTGTTGCACCAACAGAATCTCATTCTTGCTCTAATGATCCATTTGTGAAGATGAGAGTGGTTGTTTGTGTTGAGATATTTTCCATCAATAGCATGTTGATGTTGTCTCACAATCGACTACTATAACAAAATTTATCATAGTACGGGCTTTTGCGTGCTGTAGTGGCTTAGTGATATATCCATTTATTTCAGATACTAGGCAAAAACTCCATGTCACCAGACTTCACCTGATATGATTTAGCTCATAAGGCGCCGAGCCAAATCAGACCCTCACTTGCTTCCCCAGTTCTTTCCTGGTCGTGCTGTTTGTTTACGCTCGTCCGTTGTTGTAGCCATGGCAAAGACTAATCCATTTGTGAAGAGTTACTTCTCACCTCGCAAGATTCAGATGAGAGAGCAAAATACAATTCTGAAGCTCTCCACCGCCAAAATTTCCAAACTCAGGCTCAGAAATACGTCCTTGCATCGATATGTTATGTTGAAGAACCTCAAGAAACGGGTGGAGCAGGAGTTAACGATAAACAGGTTAAAATATATGGAAGAATTATTTAACGGTAAGTTCTCCCCTTAGCTTCTTCCTCCTGCTGCCCATATGGTTTGTTATAAAATAGATCTGGGTTGTATGGGCCAATAGGCCTTCAACATTTACCTTCATTCTTATGTTCTTAACTAATGTAAGAGCGGAGCCTTTGTTCGATAGTTTCATTAACTTTCATGACATTTATGAAACAAAATTAATGACATTCATAAACTATTGGGTCCATTACCTCCTAGCATCACCTGTAGCCAAGTCTGCAAATGGCTATTGCAAATTAATGCAAATATGACAATGGGATTTGTTTCTCGGACAGTCGGTAATAAATCACCTAGTGCTATATTTTGCAGCCATACCTTGCTCCATTTACATTATCCTGCACTGTTTTTGTCCCAATTGTTGTGGGATATTTGGGCTTGATTCTGATTAATTAACAATTAAAGTAGTAAATTAAATTACGAAGGACCACCCGCTTTTAAAGAAAAGAGGGAAACTGAGAATTTCAGATCATTAGATAAAATTCTAGAGAAAACCAGTGACTATGGATATAACTAGAAAGTATGATCATAAGAATAATTAATGGGCTGTATTATTAAAGAAACAAACCTCAAACACCTACATTGGGGGGTTATTGCTGGAGGTAAGTACGTCCAGGAATCAGTGTGGTTCGTTCACTAATTCAATTAATAATAATCTAATCCTATAAATAACGCTGAATATAATATCATTCACATAAAGAAGAACATGAATATGAGCATAGTTATGAGTTACAGTAAATCACACATTAATATCAAACATTCTGAATACATCAAATTGCAAGGAAATGGATAAAAAGAAATAAGCCTTAGCTGGTAGCAGATTCCTTTAGATAACCATGGCAATCCTCTTAATCTCCAAGTCTGGTACACTGACGAATGGTACGGTTAACATGGAGAAGACAGCATGAGGAATTCGTCTCTCGAGCTGCAAGATAAATAACTACCAGTAGCAATTGATTTAACTAATCAATTCATATTCAAAATTATTAATATCTACAGATGGAATTCTAATCACCTGTTATTAGGTGTTATCCCGCTGCTTGACGAACAATCACCCCGCTATTATTAGACCTGTAAATGATGCATCAAATAAAGGGTACTTAGCTGTGGGCACTGTATAAGTATTAAGATTGCCGTAATTTCGCATCCCAGGCTCCGGTGAACCTATCCTGGATTGTGATGCGTTTCAAGCTGGCTGATCACGTGTCGTCAGGAACCAAGTCTAGGGGTCCCTCCTTTAACACCAGCACTAGTTGAAGATATTATCTGCAAGGTCGTTCACGCCTCACAGTGGCGGCTTTCATCTGAGGATGAATAACACCTGCCCGATTTGCTGGGCAATGGCGTCTTTTATGAGTTCGGTGAGCGCAAGTTTGCTTCCTTTCAGCTCTGCACGTGTCCGCGTACTGAGGATGGATGGCGTCCCTCCAACCCACGCCGAGTCGCCGTTCATAACACAAATTATTGTCACGAACATTAATATTTCTCGCATTCGCGCTTGAAACTCTAAAGACTGGACGGGTTTATTATTTAGAGGAACGAAATATTATTATTTACCGATTTAAGAATAGTAAATATATAAGGGAGAGGAATTAATGTCTCCCCATGGCATTCATTGATGACGTTAACTCTATCGTGAGGTAGACGCTATGATTCTAACGCTCTATTCGGCTTTTAGTTAGAGAACAATTCGTCTGCAATCAGTTGTCATACAGAATGCTTTAATTATGGAAAATCGTATTTAATTCTCAAACAAATTGAATATAATGTGTTTTACTGTAAAGAAATCTGACGCAATACTGGCGTCAGGTGACGTGAGAATTCTAGCCTAATGCACAGGTGAATTATTAGTACATGAGAATTCTACGAGTTGTTAATTTTACTTACTACAATATTAAGTATGGTTAGTAATAAGTAATGAGAATACAACAAGGTTGTATTCGGTGTTGGAAATATCCAACATAACTCCGGGGGGCGGATCCTAGGGTCGTAGTGTACTGTGTTGTACTGACCTATCCCGAAGTGATATTAAGATTAATACATTAGTATGTTAGTACACACATAACGAACGTCCCGGATTTATCAAGGACTTACAAGAATTTGAGTCTTGCTATTTACATGTCAAATGAAACATGTTGTTTGTAGCCTACACAATGTTTATAGAATTCAACTCTCCCAATTTAAACTAACAGAATCTACGGTGATACGATATCTTGGGTCATAGTGACGTGTAATGTTTCGTTACGTGATATCACATCGTAGCATCATCACAGTTTTCTCAGTGGGAAGTGAAGGAAATTACTCTTCTTCCGAGTTGTAATAGGCTTGCAGTTTCCCTTAGTGGAAACATGCATGAAATAATGAAACATTAAATGATTAAGTTATCGGTAATCAGGAACACTCTAAAGCTCACAATAAACTCAACAACTAGGGTCGCAGTGATATGTAATGGTGTATTACGTAGCTGCTGAATCGTAGGTAAACTCAGAATAAGTTCCTAAGAACTGATAACACTATTGTATGATTATACAGTAAAGTGTTATTAGTCATTTAAGATCAAGGAGACTATGACACTACAGTAAGGTGACTGTCTAGGGTCGCTGTGACTTGTAACTATTGAGTTACTAGACAGTAACATCACGCAGCATCACGATCACCTCAAATTCAAATGAGGAAATTGAATTAAATGTGCACTGCCGTGCAGTAGTCATGCTGACTGATGGTACAACTTATTTGCTAACTAGCTAAAATAATAGAAAAGTAGAGAACTGAAAAGTTTATTCATTAAAATCAAGGAAAATTCTGAGTCGACAGTGAGAGTAGTAGCCTAGTCATTCTGACTTATGAGCTAATTAAATGGCAGCTCATAGGCTTGACACTGTAAACTGGTTAGTACGAAATCACCTTTACATGAGTTTGAGTTTATTAAATCAGTCTCTATAAGTATAGTCAACTGTAATTAATGGTGAGTACAGATTAGGCTAGTACTCAGTTGACACTAACTAAAGTCCCTAAACCTACCTAAGTAAGTGACTAAGCTAATTGTGAACAAAAATGTACTCAAATTAACATTGTGAGCAGTATTAAGCTCATTAACTGGTCGAGCTATATTGAACTCGTAAACATGGTGAGCTACAGTGAGCTCGTCAGCAGTGCTGACAGGGTGAGCTACATTGAGCTCGTTAGCAGTGCTAACAGGGTGAGTTGCAGTGAACTCGTCAACAGTGTTGACAGGGTGAGCTACATTGAGCTCGGTAGCAGTGCTAACAGGGTGAGTTGCAGTGAACTCGTCAACAGTGTTGACAGGGTGAGCTACAGTGAGCTCGTCAGCAGTGCTGACAGGGTGAGCTACCTTGAGCTCGTTAGCAGTGCTAACAGGATGAGTTGCAGTGAACTCGTCAACAGTGTTGACAGGGTGAGCTACATTGAGCTCGTTAGCAGTGCTAACAGGGTGAGTTGCAGTGAACTCGTCAACAGTGTTGACAAGGTGAGCTACATTGAGCTCGTTAGCAGTGCTAACAGGGTGAGTTACAGTGAACTCGTCAACAATGTTGACAGGGTGAGCTACATTGAGCTCGTCAGCAGTGCTGACAGGGTGAGCTACATTGAGCTCGTTAACAGTTAACAGGGTGAGTTCAGTGAACTCGTCAACAGTGTTGACAGGGTGAGCTACAGTGAGCTCGTTAGCAGTGCTAACAGGGTGAGCTGCAGTGAGCTCGTTAACAGTTAACAGGGTGAGTTCAGTGAACTCGAATTAACGAGGTGGAGTTTTGTCATTCAATTATCATGGCGAGCAATATTAAGCTCGTACGCATGGTGAACAAGCACTCATATTATTACGTTAATTCTAAGGTGAGCTATATTGAGCTCAGGAAGCATGTTAATTAACAATGCTAATGTTTAACGATAATGTATTAAACATATTAGTTCTCTGGAAATTCACTTACATATTAGTAAGTTTGCAAGTTTGTTCGTGTTGCGCTCCTACACTAAATAAGCAGAAACGAAAGAAAACAACTCAAACAATTAATGCAAGTATTTATCACTAACTCTTAGTGCAGAAAACATGGTATTAAGAAGGTTTTCTTGGCAAACCTTTAAGCGCAAGTATAGTGGACCAGTGGTCCTAGTGAATTTGTAATTACTGAAGTTGCTTGATGACTTCCTAGAATTACTAAATTCAGGAAATGCCAGTGGCATTAAGTGCTAGATTCTCTAGCCTAACATTATTAATTCCTAGGGAGTACTAGATTCTCTAGCCTAACATTACAATTTAACTAGGAAGACTGAGTGTGGTTAATTACTACTTGTCGAGAATAATTCTAGGTCTGCAGTGAATTCAATAGTTTGGTCGCTGTGACTTCTACTTGTTCGAGTACGGACCATTGGTTTTCACTGAGAGCTATGAAACATCTCGGCGAGTATCAATTGCACTACATTCAATCTGAGTTTATTACTCAGCTGTGTTTCTCCTTTTAGCTTGCTGCTGGAGAATTGATTTACTGCTGACTAATTTGTTATTATTGGCAGGTTTAGGCTTGTTCACATTCAGAACTTTACCAGTTACCACTTACAGTAAGTAAGTAGCCTCCTGCAGATTGGAGCATATTCATTCCCAATCGTTTAACATGTCCAGTTATGAACTGGTAATAGTAGTCGGCTCCTACTAGTACATCTACATTGTTAAGGCGGTCAGACATTAATTTGTTGTCAGCCAAATTAATTTCACGTTCCTGCAGGAAGTGGGCTGTGTACCCCAGACCTTTAATATTTAAGTCTAAAGGTATTTGATCTACAACAATGGCTTGGACAGCCTTGGCATGACTACCTAGTCGTACAAGCGGTTGAACTACTGTGTATTCATGGGTTCCTCGATTTATCATGGACCCTGACAAGTTTAATTTTACCTGTCCTATTGGTTGTAAATTAAGTGCCTCTGCTGCCCTTTGAGTAATACAAGTTCTCTGGGAACCTTGGTCAAATAGTCCACGTATGGTGATCTTGGTTCCTCTGTTCTTCACTTGAAGTTGGGCAGTAGGCAAAGCAGCATCCACTTGAGATGCTTGTGAAGTTACGCTGTACACATCTCGCACCTTGCAGCACTGTACTGGTGTAGATTCTCTACGTCCTATTCTAGGATTGACATAATTAGTTCTAACTAATTTGCACAGTGCAGCATGATGCTTGCCCCTTCTACACCTATTGCAGGTGTTCAGTGGGGTGTCACAGCTGTTAACATTATGTGGTTTGAGACACCTAGTACATTTGTGTAACTGTTTGAGTCGTCTGACTCTTGTGTCTCTATTAGGATAATTAGTACATTTGTACAGAGAATGTTTTTGATTGCAAAACAACCACATTCCCCATCCTGCAGATCGTTTAGGGGTTACCGATTTAGGTAAACCAGTATTTGCAGGTTGTGGTGGTTTTGCTATTTGCATTTGCTTGTTATTTATTCTCTTGTGAGTACTTGGTGTACTCTGGGGAACCATTAACAGGCTCTTGGGAGTGCTCTTTGGACTATCAGGTCTCTTAGGAGCACCTGTGAACTCATTGGGGGTGCTCTTTGGACTATTAGGTCTCTTAGGAGCACCTGTGGAATCATTGGGGGTGCTCTTTGGACAACCCGTTCTCACACAAGACAGCACATATATGACTTAATGCTTAAAGTCAATATGTTGAATATGAATTAGTAAATATGTGATATATTCCCAGTTACTTTTTTTCCCAAGGCCCAAACTCTTCCTCACGTACCAACTTGCGTCTCACAGTACCCGTCCGTCAACCTAGATAGCAGAATAGTCGTGATTGGTTCAATTATAAGGAAAATTGTACTTTTCAGGTCCCACATGGGTTGTGAAATTTACCTACTATTGTCCATGCTCTTAGAATATTATAGATCAGCTACTTCCTATTGAAGGTTCGTAGTTTTGTTTTGAGAAATATTAGTTGTTCTTAGTAAATTATAGTAAGCACTAAAAATTATTACATAGAATAACAGTCCTTCACCAATCAATATTATATACCATAGTTGGTGCTTTACAAATCTTTAAAGGATGTTTTGTAGGAACGCTAACAGAAAACGATGGTTCATTGGAATGTCTATGGGGTAAACTACTCTAAACAGGATGGTATTGTGTCTACTATACCAACTACAGGATCGGTATATTGTCCACTACCACCTGTTAGGTGAGTAAGGGGTGCAATACCACCCACAGGATGGGTATGAGGGTCACATCCACCCAGAGGATGAGTATGGGGATCACATCCACCCACAGGAAGGGTATGGGGTCCAATACCACCCACAGGATGAGTATGGCGTCTACTACAACCCACAGGATGGGTATGGGGCTCCAACCACCCATAGAATGGGTATGGGGCTCCAATCACCCATAAAATGGGTATGGGGTCCAATAACACCCACTGGATGTGTATATGGCGTCCATTGCCGCGCGTCGAGCTCGGAAACCACAGCATTCATCTCAGAACCATGCCTATTTCACGCAGATTCCTTAATAAACGTAAAAGTTTTATATGTCACAAGAAAGATAGAAATATAAGCTTCATTCTAAATACCTTACCATGGGCATATTTAAATTTAAACCGAAGATACGTGTACTTTTATAATAGCCGAGCTCCGACCCCGGACAGATCGATCGACCGAGCAACTCTCTCTCAGAACAATGTTTATTCCACGTGAATTCGTTAGTAAACATATATTTTTTTTTATGTCTCAAGAAAGACAGACATATAAGCTTCACTTTAAACACTTTACTATAGACATATTTAAATTTCTAATGAAGATTATTGTATTTTAAAAATTACGGAGCTCCCACCCCGTACAGACTGAACGACAGAGCAACTCTCTCTCGGAGTTGCTCCTGAGCTACCGTGCAGTGAGGACGTGTCGCCTGCTGCTCCGGTGGTTTGAGTCGGTTCTCACTACGTGTAGAGAGCCATGGGGAAGGCTCAGCGCAAGAGGGAATGGAAGCAGCTTTCGGACGAGGAAGGACGGGGGACCGATGCGCAGCAGGCCCCAAAGAAAACTGCTATCGAGGCTTTACCACTTGCTTCTACCAGCAAGTCAGCGGACGTAATGGACCTAGAGAGGACAGCGTCAGTCACACACCAGCCAGTGTCAGTCAATGCTTCTCTGTCCGCAACGCTGCCGCGGGACGGCAGTATGAGTCAGGAGAGGACACCACCGGTTTCACGCCAGCCAATGTCGGCCATTGTTCCTCTCTCCACAGCCCAGCCGCAGGACAGCAGTATGGGACAGGGGAGGACACCACCAGTCTCACACCAGACATCGCCAGCCTCTGCACTTCTTCCGAAATTCAAGATCATGCAGACCGACCACTTTCCTACAGCATATGGAGTAGTAACGGCGTTGGAAAAAGAACAACCAGAGCTCAAACTTTCCATTACAGTCAACCTGAAGGGGGAAATAATACTGACACCTCAAGACCAACAGACTGCACATTACTTAGAGAAGGTAAGAGTCCTGCAGGGGAAACCTGTGTGCTTGGTAAAGTTGGACCCTTCAGAACGACGCACACGAGTCGTGCTTTTAGGATACCCAATCGACTTTCCCCTGGATCCAGTGCTAGAACACAAGCAAGTCCTGAGTGCGGAACGTTGCCACACAAAAGTAGACAAGGCAGCGACGCGTCAGGTTCTGGTGACCGTCATGGGACATGTGCCGGAAACTTTCGGTCTTGGAAATTGGGGGACATACCGACAGAGGCCATACGTCCCGGAACCCCTACGCTGCTTCAGGTGTCAGAAATACGGCCACGATCAGTCACGCTGCACAGGACAGGAGAGGTGCGGAGTGTGCAGCCTGAGACATCCCACCAAAGACTGTATTGCCAAGCACAAGGCAAACCAGACCACAACAGCCAAATGTCCAAATTGTGGAGGCAAACATCATGCCTGGAGCACAACCTGCTCTGCACGGAAACAAAAAGTGCAGACAGCTCAGGCCAGGGTCAACACACTGACCAGCGGTACATCCACCAACACCAACATCTGGAACACTCGTGCACAGCCACAACAGCCACCCGCTCTCACAGAGCAAAATTTCCCGAATCTGTCAATTCCGAATCAGACATTACACGAAAGTGTTGCAGAAGTCCAGCAAGTGCAAATGAGCAGAAAACACTTACTTTCGGAATCTACTCACTAGCTATACAGTTTTACCGAGGTCCAGCTGCAAACCATCGTGAAGATCATGGCAGAGACCATTATCAATTGCCTACAGATGACGCAGAACGCCTCACAACAACAGACTCAAGACATCACTTGTGTGATAATGGACAAGATCGTGCAGCAGACCACAGTTACACGAGAAATAGGCAGTCTCCGACAGGATGGAGCACAAGAGGACAAACAACGCAACTTGGACATACTGACTACCGACAACAGTCGGCTAGTCAAGACTCCGGGACATCAACATTCACAAACGCAACTGCAAGATGCAGTGACCACCCACGATCAACAGAATCTTCCAACACAGGAGACAGACGACAACAGCCAATGCAGTCTGATCTGCAGCAACGCCAACAAAGACGTATTGAACAGCAGAGATGCGCAGGTTCCGCCAACACAAGAAACGGCCGCGAGCAATCAATGCAGTCCGACTTGCAGCAATACCAACAACAAAGTGATGGACCACAGTTCTGCACAGATTCCAACAATGCCGGGGTTGACCACGGACAATCAATGCAGTCCGACCTGCAGCGCTTCCAACAACATAGCGATGGACCACAGTTATGCACAGATTCCAACAACGTCGGGGATGACCACGAACTATCAATGCAGTCCGATTTGCAGCGACACGACTTGCGAGGCGGAGAATATAGAGGTCGATTCCGAGGAGGAGTTCTAGTAGAACAAGCAACACCAACCGAACCCGTCGTCTGGCCATTACGAATTCTGCAGTGGAACATACAAGGTCTTGGAAATAAAAGACACACACTTCAGGAGGCTGCAATCAGCACGAAAGCAGATATATTCGTTTTGGAAGAAACTCTTTTCCCAGCCACGAAATCCTTCAGATTAGCTGGATATCAGCACTATGTTCTCCCGTATGAGCAGGGGAGACTAAGAGGATTAATGACCCTAGTCAGAAACACCATACCCAGCAAGAAAATAGACTCGGTTTCATGTGGGGATGGAGTAGAGGTATTAGCAGTTACAGTGAATATGGCTAATTTTGAGCTCCTCATATACAACGTCTACAAGCCCCCTAGACGTAAACTAGAAGCAGAGGCAGTGCTTGCCTTGGCCACGCAGGAAAATTTAATTCTTGCTGGAGATTTTAATGCTCATCATCCAGAGTTAGGTGCAACTGGGCCAGCCAATGCAGATGGGCGCCATTTAGCTGCAGCTCTGCGAGAAGTACCTGAAATTACACTTCTCAACACTGGGGAACCCACTCACATTCTAGGAGGTTCCCTTGATCTTACATTCATCTCCACAGCACTCCAGCAACAGGCGAAGTGGGAAGTAGACCCGGTGATCACTAGTGACCACTATGCTACTGTCACGACACTCAACCTGGCACGACCTCCTACACCTCCTGCGCGGCCTCGGTGGAATTTAGGAAAGGCCAATTGGAATGTATACCAGGAAGGACTTGAAAAATGGTATGCAACGTACACGCCACCTGAGGATTTGAACATACACGAGACCAATCTGCAGGAAGCCGTTGCAGCTGCTGCGAACAAAGCTATTCCAATCATTATCACAGGTAACACGAAACGAAAGAACTATTGGTTCTATAGTAATGACGTTAAAGAACAGAACCACAGAGTCAACATCTTCCGAAAACATCTAAAGAGAAACCCCACACCAGAAGGTAGAACTCTGCTACGAGCGGTGATATCTGAAGCAAGGCGAGTTTCTCGAGAAGTAAAGGAGGCAAGATGGTTTGAGTGGTGTCAAACTCTAAATGAACATAGTAGTCTTGGCAAGATCTGGGGTCAGATTAAAACTATATCAGGTCGACCAGCCCGGCCACAGGCATGTATTCAACCATTGCAGGAGGCTGAGAGACTTGCTCTCCAATTTGCAGAAAGAACAGCTTCATATCAGCTTCCTGCAATGGTCCGAAGGCAGCAAGAACACTTAAAACAAGAGAGGATGACAGTCATTCATGAGGGCATAGCTATAAATGACGAATGTGACTGTCCCTTCACCGAACAGGAACTAAGCAGAGCCAAAAAAGGTGGTAAGGACACTGCACCAGGTGCTGATAACATTACATACTCAATGATCGCACATGCAGGACCTGCTGGAGACCGAGGGATGTTGGACGTTATCAATGCGTCTTGGCAGCAAGGCAAACTACCGCCCTCTTGGAAGAAAGCAGACATCATACCGATTCCTAAGCCGAATGAACCTGGCAATTACAGACCCATTTCCTTAACATCATGCGTTAGTAAAACTGCAGAACGGATGGTCTTAAATAGGCTACTGTGGAAGACTGGAGACCTTCATAAACACATATTTGGCTTCACTAGAGGTGTAGGTACTGCCAACTGCATAGCAACATTACTAGGAACAGTTAACTCGGGTCCAGCTATAGTGGTCTTCCTTGATCTGGAAAAAGCATTTGAACTTGCAAGCCCGCCAGCAATACTACACTCCTTAGTTAAAAAAGGTGTGAGGGGGAAAATGCTAGCATGGATTCAAGATTACCTAAGTCACAGGTATGCCAGAGTATAGTTGCAAGGACAAGTGTCGGACTACCACTTGCACGAGAATGGGACTCCACAAGGAGGAGTCCTCAGTCCTAGTCTTTTTAACATCCTTATGGAAAACCTTGTTACCATGTCCTTTACAGAAGGTGTTACATTGCTAAGCTATGCTGATGATCTAGCATTAGTCATTACGGGTCCTTCACTTCTAAATAAAGCTCAAGGTGCTTTAGATCAAGTGACATCTGAATGCAGTGTTTTAGGGCTAAAAATATCTGCACAGAAGTCTCAGGCGATGAGACTAGGTGGCAAGGCTCCAGACAGGCACCTACGCATTCAGGACATTAACCTTCAGTGGGTTACACAATATCGATATCTCGGAGTGTGGATTGATTTTAAGATGACATTCAATAAGCAAATTCAATATCTAAAGGAGAAAGCAAAGTCACGAATAAATATAATGAGAGCAATCACAGGGCCCCGTCTAGGAGCGGGACACAGTGTTGAGAATGTTTTACATACACGCCGTTCGTTCCCTGGTTGATTATGCAGCGCCTGCCTTACTCACTCTTTCTCCTGGTCAGTGGGCAAACGTTGAGGTTCTTCAAAATGATGCATTGCGAGTCATAACAGGTGCTCCCAGATGGACTAAAATCCTGAACCTAAGACTAGAGACAAAGCTAACGTCGATTGAAATAAGGGTAAAGGGGATTGCTGCGTGCATGCTGACCAAGATATTGACTAGACCTAGAATCAGTTCACTTAAAGATTTGATCACTGGAGCACTAACTCTGGACAGAAGAGCCTCCAATAGCAACAGGTGGACCCATTGTGCGATAAACGCCATCGATACGTTCGATATGGCAAACACAGTCACTGAGAGGGGTGTCGACGACATACATGCAGACTTTGTTATACAAGCCCCTTGGGAATCTCTGTCAGCAGACTTTCAGATTATGGCTCTTGACGGAAAGAAGAACCAGACACATCCTCATCTGCTACGTCACATTGCACAGATGCATATAGAAGCAAACATGGCATCCGACAGCTTCACTTACTTCACGGATGGGTCAGTAGACCAGCAGGGACAGGAAACCGGAGCTGCAGTTAAAGCAGGAAACTCTGTATATAGTTGGAGGCTCTCAAATGGGTGTTCGACTTTACAGACTGAGATGCTAGCCATTCAAAAGGCTTTGGAACATGCTCTTGCTGAACACCGCCAACATGTTATCGTCCATACAGATTCGAGAACCGCCATTGAAACCTTGCAACAGGAACACATATGTGATAACATCCATCTGCTCACCAATGTCTTATCATTCATGCACACACTCCACCGACAAGGCCGACGGGTGCTTATCAACTGGGTGCCAAGTCATGTGGGACTATTAGGTAATGACATTGCAGACGAAGCTGCAAAACTTGCTACTAAGAGGAGGAATGTAGACATTTCCATACCACCGAGTCTCTCCCAGATGAAGAAAGTGATTCGAAACAGAGCAATGCGAAGGCTGTACAGTGACCACAACGCAGCAGTTGCAACATCAGGATCTGCGGGTTGGTACAAGAATTCCACCAACTACGAACCACTTAGTTTGATGAAAGGGGGCAGTAGAACAACAGAAGTGCACTTACATCGCATCAGGCTTGGATACCCATGTGCATGGGAAATAGGCTTACGGGTTCCGGAAGGTGAGAGGAAATGTCAACACTGTGGAGAAATGCCCGACAGACCACTGGAACATTATCTAACACAGTGCACAGTTACAAACCCGTTAAGATTTCACCTTCGATTCAACAGAGCAGAGGAAGTTGTTAAACACATATGGCAACATCTTACTGAAGCGACCATACGGGTCATACATACTCATCCTCCGCCCAGGTAAACCTGAAACGAGCATCACTTAGTGGGCCAGCCAGAGGCTTAGGTCCCGCGCAGGATTATCCCTGCTAAAAAGAAAAAAAAAAAAAAACTCTCTCTCAGATCAATGTTTATTTCACGTAAATTCGTTAATAAACACAAATGTTTTATAAGTCTTAAGCAAGATAGAAATAAGAGCTTCATTTTAAATACATTACAATAGACATATTTATAGCTCAAGTGAAGATACATATGTTTTTATAGTAGCGTTCAGTAGCTTGTCGGGCATGGAGTGCAGACGCCTACGCACTTGCCGATATATTGTATAATTAACAAAGATACGCTAATAAAGCCTAAAATCTTATATGCCTCCAGAAAGACCGATATATGAACATTATTATAATTGCACCAAATGAAATATATCATGTTCGAGAACAAAGATATATCAATTTTAAATTAAGTTTCGACTCTCTCGGGTGAGAGAGATGGGGCGACTCTCGCGCCATCTATTGGAGATTCTGTGCACTAAATACCCAAAGCTACTCAAACCCTCCTAGCATTATTTAAGTAATGAAGTAATATGGTATATTTACTCACTATAATGTGGGTGCTGAATGCAGAACATGAGAAAACATATATTTACTCCAAACTAATATAATTTCATTATGAAATAAGTAGCATCAAATGAAGTCGATGGTCCAAGCAGCAATGTTGTGGAGCGACTTATCCAAGATATATCGTTGTTTGGAAACTGTTTGTTGGCATATCCAGTTGTCGCACTTCTCTGCTCAAATTATCACAAATTTAAATTATAATGTTAACAAGTAGAATACGTATTTTTAATAAAATCTAACATAACTAGCCAGAAAAAATTTAACATTAATTAAAAAATATATGTTTGGAAGTTAAATCGACTTCATAGGACAATGGTTTTGTTATATATACTCGTTATTCGTTGACATGCGTTCGCTACTTAAACTACCATGTACTGTACTTATATAAAATCTCCCATGTCTCTTCGCTCATCTCACCGAACCCTACAGGCTCTGTGATATATTGTTTAATTAATTGAGATTCACAAATAAAGCTAATAATTGTATATGTTATCAAAAAAGCAGAGCTTAGTTTAGTTCATTTATTATGCACTCCATACCCATCCTATGGACGATAGTGGAGTGTTACAGAGGCACATAATGGGCTCAGGGAATGAGCCCCACAATTCATATAGCCAAGCAAGTTATAATCTTGATAAGCTAGTTACAAAAGTCAATACACAGTGTCACATCAACAATGGGCTCGAGACCGACCACAAGTACAGTTTATAATTTAAGCAACTGACATATATAGAGGGCTAGTGTCACAATTGATATGTTTATCCTACACATAACCCCCTCTCCCCCATCCAATGGGCAGCGGTGGATAGGTTACAATCAAGTTTTTTTTTGCGTTTTATTCAGAGATTAGGTCTTATTAGGTGAGGAAAGATATTCATATTTTAAAGAAGGCTTCTTGGCTGATGCTCTCCATTGATGGAAAATATACAACCTTTTGAAAATCAATATTAGTTTGATCTAGATATTGTAATTAACGAAAGTATTTATGTCATCTGAAAGGTAGAAATATAGGCTACATTTAAAATCCTTTGTCATAAATATAACTGAAGTGAAAACGAAGATATATGCGTTTTGATAGTTACTTGATGACTTGCTCTGAGAGTGTGAAGCCCTGCACACCAGCCAATAAATTGTATAATTAGTTTCCATATATTTTAATTAATCTTAAAAATCTATATGTCAGAAGAAAGGAAGATGTAGTCGTTAATGTGACAACATTTAAAAATATATATCTCTTAAGTTAAATAAATAATACCACCTTATCGCCGGTGTCCGGACACATGAAAATTACCTAGGTATCAGTATCCAGCCAGGCGGGGATCACAGGCTGCACAATACTGATAAATTATATAATGCACTACTTGTGGTCGATCTCGAACCCATTTATGATTTGACGACTTATAGTGAATTTTGTAACTAGCTCATTAAGATTGTATCTTGCTTAGCTAAATGAATTGTGGGGTTCGGTCCATTCATTTTCTTTCTTTATTATGCACCCCATAATACCCATCCTGTGGGCGGTGGTGTAAAGGATTACAGAGGCACATAATCGGTTCAGGAACTAAACCCTCTAGTTCGTTTAGCTAAGCAAATAACAATCTTTTGACGCTAGTTACAAAATTATTAATGTACACATACTTATGCATACATGTACATATACATACGTATACATATATAAATACACATACATATTTAATCACCCACACAAATACACACATCAGTAATTTTTTGTGTCACAAGTGATTCAACAAGAGGCTCACAACAGTCACTATACAAGGCACTTTACATCTATGAAGAGTCACACAGTTACTAGTCTTGTTCCACACCCACCCAACTGGGCGGCAGCTTCACAGTCATGTGCTCCACACCCACCCAACTGGGCGGCAGCTTTACAGTCATGTGCTCCACACCCACCCAACTGGGCGGCAGCTTTACAGTCATGTGCTCCACACCCACCCAACTGGGCGGCAGCTTTACAGTTACCTGGTGTTATTCTTCACCTATATCTTTTTCTGGTTAATCCCTATTTACATTATGCAGTTCAGGGTTCGTCGCCATACTATAGTTTTTAGTTTAGTTAATTTATCACATAATGGGTTCAGGGACTGAACACACAATTTATTTATCTAAGCAAGTTACAATCTTGAGGAGCTAGCCACAAAATTCATAACACATCGTCACATCAACAACATGTATTCGAGATCGACCACAAGTACAGTTTCTAAATTAAGCAAATGCTATATGTGGAGAGCTAGTGTCACAATTGATATGTTTGTCCTGCACATTTCCACAGTAGTTTGCTTGGGTTTGCTTGGGTACATAGACAAGAGACTGAACTTCAGCACCCACATACAACACATAAAGGGATGCTCTGAGAGAGAGAGAGAGAGAGGGAGAGTAAAAATATCCACTGAGGTCTGATTAAGTCCTTTTGGGGACCTTAATCATTAGGACGTTCAATGATTAACGCAAAGTGAAGCGTATTCAGATGGTATATTGACAACATTCAGCATATCTCATAATGACCTAGTAGTACTTGGTGCACAAATACCTTTTCCAAAGGAATCGCAAAACATAATTAAACACAACTGTACCGTACAGTGTTATATATTTATTTCAGTTTGAGCAATTTTTAACATTAAAGGATAAATCCTTTTATTGGTTGAAATTGGTTTTAATATTCGAAATCTAATTTGTTGATGTTAAATAATATAAGGTTCAAATTTATTAAGATACATACTTTAAAAACTATTTCTATTTGAAATTTAAATAACATTAAAAGAGTACAGAATATAACAAATACCGACTATATAAAAGACCTGATAGTTGCAGCACTTAATTATGCTATTGTAACACATTGAAAGTAATAACATTATTTGATTCAGCAAAGCATTTGGTAAGGTTATAATAATAATAATAATAATAATAATAATAATAATAATAATAATAATGTATTAATTAAGTATTTTAAATTATAATTTACAACTTGCTAGCGCACAAGAAACAAATCCACGAATCATCATTACATTCTGTAACACCTACACATGATTCATGGTGCCAAATATTGCAACGTTCACAGCATACCATCAGCTTCAAATCATTTAGCTTTCTGCAAATGCAGTACACTTCCATCGAGCATGACCGGATGATTCGTTTTCTTCTCAGTGTCTGAGCTGCAGGGAATGAAATGAGACACTTTCCTTTAAAGTTCTCTTGAAGATGTTGTCTCATTCTGCATATCATACGAGGTTCACCGGATCTACACCACTTGCAAGTGATGCAGCAAACGCCACAGCATATACCCCACTCATACTTGAGTCCTTGTGTCTGCTGACATTCATTATATTGCATATCAGCTTATCCTGGCAATTAGCAAGAGCATACAAGATAACTTCAGTAGATTTGGATGGTAATTTATGCCTGGTGTCGTATATGTTAATTTGTCCAGTTACTCCAATGTTGGAAACGGTAGCCCAGTGACAACCATCAACTTGGATAATTTGAATAAATTCACCAATTGTAACTGGCCAGGAGAGGTCCCGCTACCACGCTGGGTCATGAAGGCCTTCTAGGCTTGGCACAGTTTGTTTGATGAGGTCACATGCAGATTTTATATGAAGGTCAGAGAGCTGTACATTTGTTCCAATGTTCATTATCTCGTCATTTGTTAAATAATTTAACATTGTCGAATGTGAAGCACTGTTATCACTCTCCTTATTGTTGCATTGGTGTGAGGAGTGGCAGTGATTGGTTCAGTTTATTTTTTTTTTAAATAGGGACATAAATTTGTACTGCAGATACCAGTACAGTTGCACCGTTTCTTTATATATTTTATACTTGGGTTAGCAAGGCGAGACTCTTCTCTTAACGTGATACTGTTGGTATCAAATAGAAATAGTTTTTAAAGTATGTATCTTAATAAATTTGAACCTTATATTATCAACATCAACATATTATATTATTTAACATCAACAAATTAGATTTCGAATGTTAAAACCAATTTCAACCAATTAAAGGATTTATCCTTTTTAAAGGATTTAATTAAAGGATTTGACACAAAAATCAGTATGAAAATTACCTCGGCTGAGGATATTGAAAAACTTCAAGCTGATATTAATAAAGTTTTCGACTGGGCATCAGAAAATAACATGATGTTTAACAGTGATAAATTCCAGGTACTCAGGTACGGTAAAAATGAGGACCTTAAACATAATACAGAGTACAAAACACAATCAAATGTACCCATAGTAGGAAAACAGCATGTAAAGGATTTGGGAATAATAATGTCTGACGACCTAACGTTTAAGGAGCATAACCAAGCAAATATTGCGACAGCCAGAAAAATGATAGGATAGATTACGAGAACTTTCAAATCCAGGGATCCCATCACAATGGTTGTACTCTTCAAGTCACTTGTGTTGTCCCGTCTTGAGTACTGCTCAGTACTCACTTCCCCCTTCAGAGCAGGAGAGATTGCTGAAATAGAGGGAATACAGAGAACATATACGGCACGCATAGACGCAATAAAGCACCTAAATTATTGGGATCGTCTCAAAGCCCTCCAAATGTACTCACTAGAAAGAAGACGAGAGAGATATCAAATAATATACACCTGGAAGATACTGGAGGGCCAAGTACCAAATCTACACAGTAAAATAACAACGTACTGGAGTGAACGATATGGAAGAAAATGTAGAATAGAACCAGTGAAGAGCAGAGGTGCCATAGGCACAATCAGAGAACACTGTATAAACATCAGAGGTCCGCGGTTGTTCAACGTCCTCCCAGCAAGCATAAGAAATATTGCCGGAACAACCGGGGACATTTTCAAGAGGAAACTAGATTTATTCCTCCAAGGAGTGCCGGACCAACCGGGCTGTGGTGGGTATGTGGGCCTGCGGGCCGCTCCAAGCAACAGCCTAGTGGACCAAACTCTCACAAGTCAAGCCTGGCCTCGGGCCGGGCTTGGGGAGTAGAAGAACTCCCAGAACCCCATCAACCAGGTATCCTTTAATGTTAAAAATTGTTCAAATTGAAATAAATATATAACACTGTACAGTACAGTTGTGTTTGCCTGCCACAGCCTGCCACAGCCTTGAGAGCACGGAGCCTCTCTCTACATTGGCGACCCAGTCTGGCTAAACATTGCGGTACAGTAGAACCTCAAGACCAAGGTATTTGTATCTGGTAACTAGTCGAGCAGAGAGCCATCATCCAACTGCATTTTGCGATCGGCCCCACCCCGTCTGGGTGGGTGTCGGTTCAGGATCTTTGTTTTCTCTACTGAGATGACTAAGCATAGTTCCTGACATGTGGACAATACAGAGTTCAGAACATTTTGGGTGTTGGTATACCCATTGGTGTGGATCAGTATATCATCCACATAGCTAATGATGTGTTCGCTGGACCTTCTAATTACAAAGTTTAAAAGTGCACTGATTAACACATTGAACAGAGTAGGACTGAGGACACCTCCCTGTGGAGTGCCAAGTTCAAAAAATCTCGTTACACTCCTATGCCCATGGAACAGTACAGATGACTTCCTGTTGGATAGATAGCCTCTTATCCACCGTAGAAGCCATCCTCCAACATTTATTTTAGCAAGTTCTCTCAGAATGACGTGTGGGTTAGCAATGTCAAAGGCTGACTTAAGATCTAGGAAAGTGGTGTATGACCTATCAGTATGCAGGGTGAGGAATGTGGTAATACAGTGATGTACACTCTTTCCATGCGTAAAGCCATATATCTGGGGAGACAACATATTAATAATTTTGTAAAGGAGACGGTTGAGAACCATCCTCTCAAGACACTTATAGAGACAACTAGTGAGGGAGATTGGGCGAAAAGCACTCGGCTGGTGAGGTTTAGGAATGGGAATAATAACACTGTTGGTCCATGACTTAGGAAGCTCCCCAGTTACATAGCTCATATTATACAATTGAAGAAAGGTATTCCCTGGAACTAGCAGAAGCATATGCAGTATGCCGTCAGTAACTCCATCCTCCCCGGGTGATGTAGCTTTGCCTTTATGTAGAGCAGAATCTAGTTCGTATTCAGTAAAAGCATGTCACAGTCATCCTCTTGATGAAGCATGAAGTCAAGGAGCCTTGCCCTATCAGTATATCTATCATTTAATTCATTCTGTGAGGGTAGAGGAAGACTGTCAAAGCTGGAAGTCGTGGCCCAAGCACCAACAAGCTCATTTGCTCTGTGCAGAGGATTAGGGTACGAGATCTCTGCAGCATTTTTCCCTTTTATCTTGTTGATATCCTTCCATGCCCGACTTAGTGGCGTGTGAGAATTGAGACCACGGACAAAAGTTTCCTAGTCTGTCTGCCTCAGCTCCACCATACGTTCCCTGGCCTTAGCCAGAGCCGCTTGAAAGAGCCGAAGCATTTCAGCAGTGCGGGTCCTTCTACAAGCTAGTCCAATTATTCTGGCAGTGCGTTTTAGTGTCTGCAATTTAGAATCATTATAATAAACATAAGTGCTATGACCAGTGTAATTTGGGTTACGTGGCCTGGACGATGGATCAAGTGATTCTATAAACTGGTTGATAGTACCTGTGAGCTCATTGTTAAAATCTTCAACTGATGAAGGCTCAGATGACTGCACCATTCTGACACATGAGCAACAAGATTGTCTCGTTAATCGATGGGCACAGCCAGCCTCTTCCGCTTGAACACTCCACCAGGGAGGATAGAACTGCCAATGCTTATAGTGGCTAATATGGCCAGATGATCAGACGCCATAACTGGCACTATTGACGAGGCGCACACGGTGTGGGAGACGTTGAAACCGAGACATAGATCAGGAATACCTCCGTAGATATGCGTCGGTTCAAGGTCACCCACAATCTGTGCATCATCGTGACTACCTAATAGTGACACTAGTTGCCGTTACGATTACTGAACTGCGAATTACCAATATTCCTATGTCTAGCGTTATAATCACCTTTAATGATGGTAGGCTCAGTCTGAATACAGATAGGAAGGTCAGCATAATTAAAGTTACAAGGAGTCGATTATTTAGTACATAGTTGTTTTTCTCTTAAACTGGATGATAGAGGGGGAGTCTTTAACGTGATTGGGAATACATACATACATACATACATACATACATACATACATACATACATACATACATACATACATACATACATACATACATACATACATACATACATACATACATACATACATACATACATACATACATACATACACACATACATACATACATCCATACATACATGCATGCGTACATCCATTCATACATACATACATACATACATACATACATACATACATACATACATACATACATACATACATACATACATACATACATACATACATACATACATGCATGCGTACATACATACATCCATCCATCTATCCATTCATACATGCATACATACATACATACATACATACATACATACATACATACATACATACATACATACATACATGCATGCATGCATGCATACATACATACATACATACATACATACATACATACATACATACATACATACATACATACATACATACATACATACATACATACATACATGCATGCATGCGTACATACATACATCCATCCATCTATCCATTCATACATGCATACATACATACATACATACATACATACATACATACATACATACATACATACATACATACATACATACATACATACATACATACATACATACATACATACATACATACATACATACATACACGTCCAGCCAGCATATAGCTATTTCGGGACAAAATCCAATACAGTTTATATTGGTGAGACGCCACTGTGATGAGGAGTTGAAATATCACAGGAACTGTAGGTTAATGTGTGACATAGGTGAGGTTAGATGAGGCATCTACAAGCATCAGCTGGAGGCTGATGGAGTGTTGTGGAGGCTGGTGGTACTATGTCCAGATGTTGGAGGGTGGATTTGACTCTCCCACCCTCCCTCCCTCTCCCCCTCCCACCCACATTGACCGCAGTACGTCTAAGGTTACTTTCCACTCTCGCTTACCAAGACTATAACCCCCGCCCCTCCCAACACACACACATGCATCAGATTCTTAACTTACAATATTTATGATTTACCAATTTATGTTACTGCACTGACAATATTTTCAATATCGTCAATTTCACAATATTGTATAAACTTTGATGAATCGCTCGTCTATGGGTCATCCAATAATGTTAGCAGACTTCTAGATGTTACGTACCACTGCTAGGTTTAGGCTCAGCTACAAGTACCTCTGGAAGTTTGTAACATCTGCTGATGTAGATTTGACTAAATGTAAACTCTGTCAGCAGAACTATTCGCAGACTTTGCGTCATTATATAATGGAATGTGAAAAATCGCGGAATTTAAAGATAACAACATCAATAGTGTCCATGAAATGTGTAAGTACTTCATTCATAATGATTTTTTTTTTTTTTTTTTTTTTTTTTTTTTTTTTTGAGATATATACAAGAGTTGTTACATTTTTGTACAGCCACTAGTACGCGTAGCGTTTCGGGCAAGTCCTTAATCCTATGGTCCCTGGAATACGATCCCCTGCCGCGAAGAATCGTTTTTTCATCCAAGTACACATTTTACTGTTGCGTTAAACAGAGGCTACAGTTAAGGAATTGCGCCCAGTAAATCCTCCCCGGCCAGGATACGAACCCATGACATAGCGCTCGCGGAACGCCAGGCGAGTGTCTTACCACTACACCACGGAGACTGTAAATGTAATGTGCTGCCCGAAATCTTAGCGAAGTATCCAAAATTGGCTTACTGTAGGTAATGCATACACATGACTGTAAAGCTGCCGCCCAGTTGGGTGGGTGTGGAGCACATGACTGTAAAGCTGCCGCCCAGTTGGGTGGGTGTGGAGCACATGACTGTAAAGCTGCCGCCCAGTTGGGAGAGTGTGGAGCACATGACTGTAAAGCTGCCGCCCAGTTGGGTGGGTGTGGAGCACATGACTGTAAAGCTGCCGCCCAGTTGGGTGGGTGTGCAGCACATGACTGTAAAGCTGCCGCCCAGTTGGGTGGGTGTGGAGCACATGACTGTAAAGCTGCCGCCCAGTTGGGTGGGTGTGGAGCACATGACTGTAAAGCTGCCGCACAGTTGGGTGGGTGTGGAGCACATGACTGTAAAGCTGCCGCCCAGTTGGGTGGGTGTGGAGCACATGACTGTAAAGGTGCCGCCCAGTTGGGTGGGTGTGGAGCACATGACTGTAAAGCTGCCGCCCAGTTGGGAGAGTGTGGAGCACATGACTGTAAAGCTGCCGCCCAGTTGGGTGGGTGTGGAGCACATGACTGTAAAGCTGCCGCCCAGTTGGGTGGGTGTGGAGCACATGACTGTAAAGCTGCCGCCCAGTTGGGTGGGTGTGGAGCACATGACTGTAAAGATGCCACCCAGTTGGGTGGCTGTGGAGCACATGACTGTGAAGCTGCCGCCCAGTTGGGTGGGTGTGGAGCACATGACTGTGAAGCTGCCGCCCAGTTGGGTGGGTGTGGAGCACATGACTGTAAAGCTGCCGCCCAGTTGGGTGGGTGTGGAGCACATGACTGTAAAGCTGCCGCCCAGTTGGGTGGGTGTGGAGCACATGACTGTGAAGCTGCCGCCCAGTTGGGTGGGTGTGCAGCAAGACTAGTAACTGTGCGACTCTTCATAGATGTAAAGTGCCTTGTATAGTGACTGTTGTGAGCCTCTTGTTGAATCACTTGTGACACAAAAGATTACTGATGTGTGTATTTGTGGTGGTGATTAAATATGTATGTGTATGTATATATGTATACGTATGAATATGTACATGTATGCATAAGTATGTGTACATTAATAATTTTGTAACTAGCGTCAAAAGATTGTTATTTGCTTAGCTAAACGAACTAGAGGGTTCAGTTCCTGAACCGATTATGTGCCTCTGTAATCCTTTACACCACCGCCCACAGGATGGGTATTATGGGGTGCATAATAAAGAAAGAAAATGAATGGACCGAACCCCACAATTCATTTAGCTAAGCAAGTTACAATCTTGATGAGCTAGTTACAAAATTCACTATAAGTCGTCACATCATAAATGGGTTCGAGATCGACCACAAGTAGTGCATTACATAAATTTATCAGTATTGTGCAGCCTGTGATCCCCGCCTGGCTGGATACTGATACCTAGGTAATTTTCATGTGTCCGGACACCGGCAATAAGGTGGTATTATTTATTTAACTTAAGATATATATATTTTTAAATGTTGTCACATTAACGGCTACATCTTCCTTTCTTCTGACATATAGATTTTTAAGATTAATTAAAATATATGGAAACTAATTATACAATTTATTGGCTGGTGTGCAGGGCTTCACACTCTCAGAGCAAGCCATCAAGTAACTATCAAAACGCATATATCTTCGTTTTCACTTCAGTTATATTTATGACAAAGGATTTTAAATGTAGCCTATATTTCTACCTTTCAGATGACATAAATACTTTCGTTAATTACAATATCTAGATCAAACTAACATTGATTTTCAAAAGGTTGTATATTTTCCATCAATGGAGAGCATCAGCCAAGAAGCCTTCTTTAAAATATGAATATCTTTCCTCACCCAATAAGATCTAATCTCTGAATAAAACGCAAAAAACGACTTGATTGTAACCTATCCACCGCTGCCCATTGGATGGGGGAGAGGGGGTTATGTGTAGGATAAACATATCAATTGTGACACTAGCCCTCCATATATGTCAGTTGCTTAAATTATAAACTGTACTTGTGGTCGGACTCGAGCCCATTGTTGATGTGACAATGTGCATTGACTTTTGTAACTAGCTTATCAAGATTATAACTTGCTTGGCTATATGAATTGTGGGGCTCATTCCCTGAGCCCATTATGTGCCTCTGTAACACTCCACTATCGTCCATAGGATGGGTATGGAGTGCATAATAAATGAACTAAACTAAGCTCTGCCTTTTTGATAACATATACAATTATTAGCTTTATTTGTGAATCTCAATTAATTAAACAATATATCACAGAGCCTGTAGGGTTCGGTGAGATGAGCGAAGAGACATGGGAGATTTTACATAAGTACAGTACATGGTAGTTTAAGTAGCGAACGCATGTCAACGAATAACGAGTATATATAACAAAACCATTGTCCTATGAAGTCGATTTAACTTCCAAACATATATTTTTTAATTAATGTTAAATGTTTTCTGGCTAGTTATGTTAGATTTTATTAAAAATACGTATTCTACTTGTTAACATTATAATTTAAATTTGTGATAATTTGAGCAGAGAAGTGCGACAACTGGATATGCCAACAAACACTTTCCAAACAACGATATATCTTGGATAAGTCGCTCCACAACATTGCTGCTTGGACCATCGACTTCCTTTGATGCTACTTATTTCATAATGAGATTATATTAGTTTGGAGTAAATATATGTTTTCTCATGTTCTGCATTCAGCACCCACATTATAGTGAGTAAATATACCATATTACTTCATTACTTAAATAATGCTAGGAGGGTTTGAGTAGCTTTGGGTATTTAGTGCACAGAATCTCCAATAGATGGGGCGAGAGTCGCCCCATCTCTCTCACCCGAGAGAGAGTCGAAACTTAATTTAAAATTGATATATCTTTGTTCTCGAACATGATATATTTCATTTGGTGCAATTATAATAATGTTCATATATCGGTCTTTCTGGAGGCATATAAGATTTTAGGCTTTATTAGCGTATCTTTGTTAATTATACAATATATCGGCGTAGGCGTCTGCACTCCATGCCCGACAAGCTACTGAGCGCTACTATAAAAACATATGTATCTTCACTTGAGCTATAAATATGTCTATTGTAATGTATTTAAAATGAAGCTCTTATTTCTATCTTGCTTAAGACTTATAAAACATTTGTGTTTATTAACGAATTTACGTGAAATAAACATTGATCTGAGAGAGAGTTGCTCTGTCGTTCAGTCTGTATGGGGTGGGAGCTCCGTAATTTTTAAAATACAATAATCTTCATTAGAAATTTAAATATGTCTATAGTAAAGTGTTTAAAGTGAAGCTTATATGTCTGTCTTTCTTGAGACATATAAAACATATATGTTTACTAACGAATTCACGTGAAATAAACATTGTTCTGAGAGAGAGTTGCTCGGTCGATCGATCTGTCCGGGGTCGGAGCTCGGCTATTATAAAAGTACACGTATCTTCGGTTTAAATTTAAATATGCCCATGGTAAGGTATTTAGAATGAAGCTTATATTTCTATCTTTCTTGTGACATATAAAACTTTTACGTTTATTAAGGAATCTGCGTGAAATAGGCATGGTTCTGAGATGAATGCTGCGGTTTTCGAGCTCGACGCGCGGCAATGGACGCCATATACACATCCAGTGGGTGTTATTGGACCCCATACCCATTTTATGGGTGGTTGGAGCCTCATACTCATTCTATGGGTGGTTGGAGCCCCATACCCATCCTGTGGGTTGTAGTGGACGCCATACTCATCCTGTGGGTGGTATTGGACCCCATACCCTTCCTGTGGGTGGATGTGATCCCCATACTCATCCTCTGGGTGGATGTGACCCTCATACCCATCCTGTGGGTGGTATTGCACCCCTTACTCACCTAACAGGTGGTAGTGGACAATATACCGATCCTGTAGTTGGTATAGTAGACACAATACCATCCTGTTTAGAGTAGTTTACCCCATAGACATTCCAATGAACCATCGTTTTCTGTTAGCGTTCCTACAAAACATCCTTTAAAGATTTGTAAAGCACCAACTATGGTATATAATATTGATTGGTGAAGGACTGTTATTCTATGTAATAATTTTTAGTGCTTATTATAATTTACTAAGAACAACTAATATTTCTCAAAACAAAACTACGAACCTTCAATAGGAAGTAGCTGATCTATAATATTCTAAGTGCATGGACAATAGTAGGTAAATTTCACAACCCATGTGGGACCTGAAAAGTACAATTTTCCTTATAATTGAACCAATCACGACTATTCTGCTATCTAGGTTGACGGACGGGTACTGTGAGACGCAAGTTGGTACGTGAGGAAGAGTTTGGGCCTTGGAAAAAAAAGTAACTGGGAATATATCACATATTTACTAATTCATATTCAACATATTGACTTTAAGCATTAAGTCATATATGTGCTGTCTTGTGTGAGAACGGGTTGCTTTGGACTATTAGGTCTCTTAGGAGCACCTGTGGAGTTATTAGCAGTGCTCTTTGGACCATTAGGTCTCTTAGGAGCACCTGTGGGACTCTTAGGCCTCACCGATGAATCAGTATTTGACTGATTGTTGTTACATGGGTTATTAGCACCTTTGTTACCTAGTGACAGTGTCACTTTAGGAGTTTCAGGTAAGGAAACTGATGTAGGTACAGTTTTGGTGCATTCAGATTTAGCATTAATTGCTTGGTCTGCTGTATGATTGCTCATATTGCGCAAACCTGTAAATATATCCTGCATTGACAGGGTATTACCATTCTGGCATACATATAATTTATTAAGAATGTCACCAGACAATTTTCTCTGGATGATAATTTTAGTCATCCACTCAGTAGTTGGGTGATCCACCTCTTTACTGAAAGAATTTATCAGTGACTCAAGCTGAAAACTAAAGTCTTGTAAAGAGTCAACTGATTGCTCTGGTGAAGATAAATTTAATAATTGGTGCACAAGGTTTATAATAGTCTTCTCATTGTCAGCACTTGCTTTAGAAGGCTGTTGTGAGCAATTGTGACCATGTCTTGTGTTGCTTAAGGCTTCTTGTTTAGCCTCAGCTTTGATTACAGCTTCGACTGCTGCTGCAGTATTAGCTTTATCATTTTCTGGTTCAGATTCACTGATCATTGCAGCTTCACTTGTTTCATCTGCAGCTTCACTTGTTTCCCTGGGTTCTGGTGATAAGGTAGTTAATTCAGTAGCATTATGTATTGAACTTATAGAATCCAAGGAACATTGAGAAGAGTGGTCTGATAATTGGTCAGACTCTATAAACAAATCATCGCATGAAGCGGTATTAGATGAGAGGTTAGAAAATGAAGGTTGATCTTCAGTTGTTGATCCTGTATAGTGATCAGTATTGACTGGAGGATTCTCCTCGTCTTGATTTAGCTCATGTATTTCATCTGAGCAGTGTGCTTGCTCGGTTGTAGTTTTTCTACAAAAACGTTCTATCCAATCAGGATCATTTTGTTTCGCAAGCACTCTTTTATAGTGATCTAGCTTTTCTTGAATGGTATCTTCATATTCATCAAGATCATATTCGATCTGACTTAATTCGTCTGGGTCAGTATTACTGCTAAAGAGTTTGTCCTTATAAGCCTCGATGGTCTCCTTCACCTGGACGTATTTTTCGTTAGCTGCCTCTGTGTAGAGGTTGAACTCAAAGAAGTCAATTGGATTGTTTTCTAAACAGTTGTCGCAGTCGTTAAGTCGTCTTGATAGGTACCTTTGGAGACTTCTCAAGATAATACTGATTCTCTTTAATATTTCAGGAGTATCCATTCTGGATGTAAATTTGAGCCTTATAAGGCTTATATAGCTAGTGGTATAGCTAGGGTGTCTGCTCCCTGATGCAGAGCAGGTATAATGATTTACAGCCTGATAGGGCTTATGTAGCTAGTGGTATAGCTATAGTCTGCTTCTTGATGTAGAGCAAGTATAAGTATGGACAGCCTAATATTTCTTGAGGCTGGTTGTAATTTACCTCATTTAGAGGTTAGCTACCTACCTAATAATAAGCAACTAAGATTTGAGTGGTACTTTGGTCTCACTACAGGTGTTCCTCAGCTTAGCTCTTCTAAATCAGCCTCGGATGGGTAGTGGACTTACAGTAACACTCAAAGACATACATAGAAATATGCAATAAAATAATTACACAATAAATGGTTAATCCCACCCTTGATAGGGTCAGCACAAAAGAATAATATGTGTCACTAACAAGCTCAAGCCTAGTCGTGAGAATTTCTACTTGAGAAACTACAACTATATTTAGTCTGTGCTTGTGCCAAATTCAACACAATCACAGCCTAAATTGCTAACTAATAAGGTTGGCAAAGATTATATTATGGTGCAATAATGTGCAAATAATTTCCATTTTCCAGGGAATTTCCAGGGACACATTCTAAATATATCAAAAAAAGTTTCAAAAACTGTGGGCATTCTTTCTAAGATCAGATATTATGTACCACGCCCTGCCCTGGTGACTCTCTATTACTCCCTTATCTATCCATATCTCAACTATGGTATTTGTGCTTGGGGTTCTACTACCCAAAATCACTTACGTCTTCTAATTACCCAACACAAAGCTGCTATTAGAACAATATCCAACTCTGGCCCCAGACATCACTCGGTACCCCTTCTCAAATCTCTGAATATGTTAGACATTAAGTCACTGCACATTCTCTCATGTGTATTATACATATATAAAACGCTAAACTATAATGCCAATCCTGATCTCAAAAGCTTCATAGAAGGTTGTAACAGAACCCATGAGCACCACACCAGAAATAAATACAGTTTCTGATATTCCTAGAGTACGACTTAATCAAACTAGAAATGCTCTACAAATCAAGGGGCCCAGAATGTGGAATGACTTTCCCAACCATGTTAAAGACTGTACCTCTCTCAACCAGTTTAAGATAAAAACTAAACACTACCTAATAAATTCCCTGTAACCTACCTCACTCCTCTATTGTCAACCCATGTCTGTTATTTTCTTTTTTTTAATCAACACTGTTTGTCAACCTATTGTAATTGTGCTGCTTTTTCAGTCATGTTCCCCTTTTTTTTTATCTTTATTTGTATTTGTTCTCAACACTTTTTATTCTTTATGCTCAATTAGTATTAAGTTCTAGATATTAATGTTTTTCTTGCCCGAAACGCATCGAGTAATAGTGGCTTTAGGCATTGTATGTACTAGCTCTATCTATATATCAATCCATTAATGTAACATCACTTGTATGTATATACCTTACCTGAATAAACATATTTATTTATATTATTTATTTAATTGTGCTGTGTTTTTGGGTTTTTTGTATTTTATATAATATACACTTGTGTAATTATGTGTATAAGAAATTAAATGAACACAAAGGAATTAATTGTGTTTGGCAAGTATTCTGCTGCCGTAAATATTACTTAACTCCCGAATGTACTCCTAATTGTGGAATAAAATATTATCAGGGTTAGTAATGATTAACTAGTATGAGATCAGTAATTTATATTAGTATACTGGATCCCTAAATGTTAATGATCCACTGACTTGAGTGAATCAGTAATTATAACATGGATTCAGGCTATAATGGACAGTCTGCTGACAGCCATGTATTGAAACATTGGTATAGCCTAAATGGTTAACACTTAATTGGTGTTAGTGATTAATATAAGGTTATGAGCTGTTGCTCTTGGTGACCTAAGGATTCTACTTCAGTATGAAGTGTAGGTCTAAATGTTGTGGGTAATTGGCTATGACCCACTAAAGCTATGTATAAGGTAGCTGTTAGTGTGATCTAGGCTAACTGATGTGTTACACTGTTAGTTGACACAATTAATTAAATAGTTAGTCTAGCTTCTATCACACAAGGATTAGTTATTAATGGTTAATATTTTAATTATAAATTTAATGCCTATCCGGTTCGATAAGGACCATAATGTGGGATATTTGGGCTTGATTCTGATTAATTAACAATTAAAGTAGTAAATTAAATTACGAAGGACCACCCGCTTTTAAAGTAAAGAGGGAAACTGAGAATTTCAGATCATTAGATAAAATTCTAGAGAAAACCAGTGACTATGGATATAACTAGAAAGTATGATCATAAGAATAATTAATGGGCTGTATTATTAAAGAAACAAACCTCAAACACCTACATTGGGGGGTTATTGCTGGAGGTAAGTACGTCCAGGAATCAGTGTGGTTCGTTCACTAATTCAATTAATAATAATCTAATCCTATAAATAACGCTGAATATAATATCATTCACATAAAGAAGAACATGAATATGAGCATAGTAATGAGTTACAGTAAATCACACATTAATATCAAACATTCTGAATACATCAAATTGCAAGGAAATGGATAAAAAGAAATAAGCCTTAGCTGGTAGCAGATTCCTTTAGATAACCATGGCAGTCCTCTTAATCTCCAAGTCTGGTACACTGACGAATGGTACGGTTACCATGGAGGAATTCGAATTCCTCATGTTACCAGCATGAGGAATTCGTCTCTCGAGCTGCAAGATAAATAACTACCAGTAGCAATTGATTTAACTAATCAATTCATATTCAAAATTATTAATATCTACAGATGGAATTCTAATCACCTGTTATTAGGTGTTATCCCGCTGCTTGACGAACAATCACCCCGCTATTATTAGACCTGTAAATGATGCATCAAATAAAGGGTACTTAGCTGTGGGCACTGTATAAGTATTAAGATTGCCGTAATTTCGCATCCCAGGCTCCGGTGAACCTATCCTGGATTGTGATGCGTTTCAAGCTGGCTGATCACGTGTCGTCAGGAACCAAGTCTAGGGGTCCCTCCTTTAACACCAGCACTAGTTGAAGATATTATCTGCAAGGTCGTTCACGCCTCACAGTGGCGGCTTTCATCTGAGGATGAATAACACCTGCCCGATTTGCTGGGCAATGGCGTTTTTTATGAGTACGGTGAGCGCAAGTTTACTTCCTTTCAGCTCTGCACGTGTCCGCGTACTGAGGATGGATGGCGTCCCTCCAACCCACGCCGAGTCGCCGTTCATAACACAAATTATTGTCACGAACATTAATATTTCTCGCATTCGCGCTTGAAACTCTAAAGACTGGACGGGTTTATTATTTAGAGGAACGAAATATTATTATTTACCGATTTAAGAATAGTAAATATATAAGGGAGAGGAATTAATGTCTCCCCATGGCATTCATTGATGACGTTAACTCTATCGTGAGGTAGACCCTATGATTCTAACGCTCTATTCGGCTTTTAGTTAGAGAACAATTCGTCTGCAATCAGTTGTCATACAGAATGCTTTAATTATGGAGAATCGTATTTAATTCTCAAACAAATTGAATATAATGTGTTTTACTGTAAAGAAATCTGACGCAATACTGGCGACAGGTGACGTGAGAATTCTAGCCTAATGCACAGATGAATTATTAGTACATGAGAATTCTACGAGTTGTTAATTTTACTTACTACAATATTAAGTATGGTTAGTAATAAGTAATGAGAATACAACAAGGTTGTATTCGGTGTTGGAAATATCCAACAATTGTATACAATTAATAAATTTTCTGGTATTCGTTGTGATTGCGCAGGCGGGTTGCGATAGGGATCAGGGGGATATAAGAGATATAATTAGCAAGAATTTAAAACCAAAAAATCAATACAAAAATATTAGTAAAAAGTCAAATAGGACACTAGGATTAATTAATCGTAGCCTTAGTAATAAGAAACCTGGTGTTGTTCTTCAGCTATATATTACTACTGTTAGGTCCCCTGTAGATTATGCAGTTCAGATCGTATCAACTTACAATGGAATGGATATTAATTTACTAGAACGTGTCCAGCGTAGGATGACGAAGGTATTCTCGCAAATTAGAAATCTGGCATAGTAAAAAAGATTGACGAAGCTTAAATTACATAATATGGAAAGGCGAAGAATTAGGGTTGACATGATAGGGATGTACAAGTGGGCTAATGGACATAGCAAAAGGGTTATTAATAGGGTATTAAAAGTCTCAACACACACAGACGAGGAGTAACAAAAACTTGGTTGAAATATGTTGACTGAACCTCACACTAGAAAGTGATGGAACGACGAAGTTCCGGTCCGTCTTGGATCAGTCACAATTCGATCAACACAAGGCAAAACATGAACAAATAGGTATGAATTTGGAAAGTTTAAATTTAGAAATGGCCTGGGTAAATGTTGGTTTGGAAACAGTGTACACAATTCGAAGGGCAAATTACCGCATAGCATAACAGTTGAAGGATCTCTTGATTGTTTCAAGCGTTGGGTTTTTATATATATGTGAATGGGGTTGGGTTGATATAAATAGGAACTTCTTCGACGGCGATGCCATCTGCTAATAGGCCATCTGCTTTTACCTTCATTCCTATGCTCATATGAATGGACATTCGTATGAACATAGGAATGTTCATATGAACAAAAAGGGATATTAATAGGGTAATAAAAGTATCTACGCATAATAAAACTCAAAACTAATGAATATAAACTGGATAACTATAGATATGGGAATGTTCTGGGTAAATACAGATTCGGTAACAGGACTGTCGATTTGTGGACCCTATTACCGCAAAACATAGGGGATATTAATAGTAGTATTAAAAGTGTCAACACAAGACATAACTCGAAACAATGAGTATAAATTGGATAAGATTAGATTTATAATAGACATGGGTAAATACTGGTTCGGTAACAGAGTTGTTGATTTGTAGTACCAATTACCGCCTACTGTGGTGGAGGTGTGGTCCTTCAATTGTTTCAAGAGTGGGATGGACATGTATATGAGTGGGATTGGGTGGTTATAAATAGCAGTTGCCTTGTATTGGCCAATAGGCCTTCTGCAGTCACCTTCTTATGTTCTTAACTGTTGCACCAACAGAATCTCATTCTTGCTGTAATGATCCATTTGTGAAGATGTGAGTGGTTGTTTGTGTTGAGATATTTTCCATCAATAGCATGTTGATGTTGTCTCACAATCGACTACTATAACAAAATTTATCATAGTACGGGCTATTGCGTGCTGTAGTGGCTTAGTGATATATCCATTTATTTCAGATACTAGGCAAAAACTCCATGTCACCAGACTTCACCTGATATGATTTAGCTCATAAGGCGCGGAACCAAATCAGACACTCACTTGCTTCCCCAGTTCTTTCCTGGTCGTGCTGTTTGTTTACGCTCGTCCGTTGTTGTAACCATGGCAAAGACTAATCCATTTGTGAAGAGTTACTTCTCACCCCGCAAGATTCAGATGAGAGAGCAAAATACAATTCTGAAGCTCTCCACGGCGAAAATTTCCAAACTCAGGCGCAGAAATACGTCCTTGCATCGATATGTTATGTTGAAGAACCTCAAGAAACGGGTGGAGCAGGAGTTAACGATAAACAGGTTAGAATATATGGAAGAATTATTTAACGGTCAGTTCTCCCCTTAGCTTCTTCCTCCTGCTGACCTGAAGGTTTGTTATAAAAAGGATCTGAGTTGTATTGGCCAATAGGCCTTCAACATTTACCTTCATTCTTATGTTCTTAACTAATGTAAGAGCGGAGCCTTTGTTCGATAGTTTCATTAACTTTCATGACATTTATGAAACAAAATTAATGTTCATAAACTATTGGGTCCATTACCTCCCAGCATCACCTGTAGCCAAGTCTGCAAATGGCTCTTGCAAATTAATGCAAATATGACAATGGGATTTGTTTCTCGGACAGTCAGTAATAAATCACCTAGTGCTATATTTTGCAGCCATACCTTGCTCCATTTACATTATCCAGCACTGTTTTTGTCCCAATTGTATACAATTAATAAATTTTCTGGTGTTCGTTGCGATTGCACAGGCGGGTTGCGAAAGGGATCAGGGGGATATAAGAGATATAATTAGCAAGAATTTAAAACCAAAAAATCAAAACAAAAATATTAGTAGAAAGTCAAATAGGACACTAGGATTAATTAATCGTAGCCTTAGTAATAAGAAACCTGGTGTTGTTCTTCAGCTATATATTACTACTGTTAGGCCCCCTGTAGATTATGCAGTTCAGATCGTATCAACATACAATGGAATGGATATTAATTTACTAGAACGTGTCCAGCGTAGGATGACGAAGGTATTCTCGCAAATTAGAAATCTGGCATAGTAAAAAAGATTAACGAAGCTTAAATTACATTATATGGAAAGGCGAAGAATTAGGGTTGACATGATAGGGATGTACAAGTGGGCTAATGGACATAGCAAAAGGGTTATTAATAGGGTATTAAAAGTCTCAACACACACAGACGAGGAGTAACAAAAACTTGGTTGAAATATGTTGACTGAACCTCACACTAGAAAGTGATGGAACGACGAAGTTCCGGTCCGTCCTGGACCAGTCACAATTCGATCAACACAAGGCAAAACATGAACAAAAGGGTATAAATTTGAAAAATTTAAATTTACAAATGGCCTGGGAAATGTTGGTTTGGTAACAGTGTACACAATTCGAAGGGCAAATTACCGCATAGCATAACAGTTGAAGGATCTCTTGATTGTTTCAAGCGTAGGGTTTTTATATATATGTGAATGAGGTTGGGTGGATATAAATAGGAACTTCTTCGACGGCGATGCCATCTGCTAATAGGCCATCTGCTTTTACCTTCATTCCTATGTTCATATGAATGGACATTCGTATGAACATAGGAATGTTCATATGAACAAAAAGGGATATTAATAGGGTAATAAAAGTATCAACGCATAATAAAACTCAAAACAATGAATATAAACTGGATAACTATAGATATGGGAATGTTCTAGTTAAATACAGATTCGGTAACAGGACTGTCGATTTGTGGACCCTATTACCGCAAAACATAGGGGGGATATTAATAGTAGTATTAAATGTGTCAACACAAGACATAACACGAAACAATGAGTATAAATTGGATAAGATTAGATTTATAATATGTTATACTCAAATTCTGTCAGTTGAAATGTAACCAATCACAGGCAAGTAGACCTCTGACGTCATGCCAGACAGCAGAGCATCAAGCCATGCTCCCAGCAGCCTCAGTTCTCTCTCAGACCCAGAGTAAGGTGGACCTCGGTTGGCCAGATATATACCTTGTTGTCTCGGTCAATAAATATATACAGAAGCGACTACTGTGTCTACATTCAACCCGAACAAGGCAAACGAATACTGGTAGCAGCAGTGGGACCCAGAAATTTTTTTCTGGAAACTAAAATTCAAGTACCCAGCATCGCCGTGTGTGACAGTACAGCCTCCACCGCCATCAGCCGCCTCCACAAGCCGCCATCCTGCCACCCATGCATCAAATATTGTGCCAGACCGGGGTCCTGCAATCAACCACTACTCCAGGCCAACGTTTCAGAAGTAAGGGTCAATATTTTCCTTTGAGAACGCTAATTCATCAGTGAGGAGGAAGGAAGCTTCCGCGCCAGCCATTTTTGAATCTCGCGCCACCACGTGGGAACCTTCACCCACCACCATCACCACCACCCAAGCTGACAGCATCTAAGCTTTGTGAGTGTTCAAGCTACTGCAATCGTGGTCAATCATCGTCGCAACTATCAACTGATCATCGTATGTGCTGTATTGTTCCTTGAGATTATTTGGTGGACTGCAATTGTTTGACTAGTGTAGCCTCCCCAGGCTCACACACCTCGCCTCCCTCTCAAGCTCACACCTCGCCACCAGCCCCTGTTACATCATTTTGTGTGAACTCCTGCCTCCCAATCGTGTTTCTCCACCGACATCGTCGCAATATCTTCGTCGTCAGAATTTATCTTCGCGCTTCCAGCGTCAACAGTGTGGGGTCCTTGAGTCTCGCGCCACCGCCGCCAGGAGCGCTGCCATCGCACCAGTTTGTAAACAAACCTCACATGTGCCTCTTCAGGTCTTCACGACGTTCCTCCAATTTTGGCTACTGGTGATTCTCATGAATTGCAACCCTGAGATAAGTAATTGTTAGTTGAGAACAATGTGCCAAGTTCTAAAACGTGACTTACATAATACTTTCCATAATATCCTGTGAATTAACCAATCAGTGACTTGTTAAATATTGGAGCCGCCTCAGTACTCAACTCCCCACAATTTCCTTGTGTGATTTTTTTTTTTTTTTTTTTTTTTGCCCCGAGGGGCGAGTTTATTGGGCAGCGCCACTCATCTTGTGAGTGAACATACCGCCATAGCAGAATGTACAACACTCCCCAATAGGAAGAAAACCCGCTGGGTTGTTCATCCTGTCACTTGTACCCAGACACAGCTGGGACTTGCTTAACTGTCTCAAGTGAACAGCTCCTCAAACAAGAAGATTAACATTTATCAACCCTTAAAAGCTTACGTTATCTTGCGGGTGCAAAATGGGGAAATCTTTTAAGAACAGTATCAACATTTTACAAAAAGTGTTTTCCTAACTCAAACAATGTGGGGTTTATTATTCTACAGTTATTCCTAATGTCTCTCAGGTGTTCACATTCACGTAGATAGTGGTCAAGGCGGTGTCCATCACTCTCACCACAGATTCTGCAACTTCGCTGATCAACTGTTGTTTCCATTCCAAATCTCCATGGATATTTGTATCCAAGACGGATTCTCGCTATTACAGATTCTCTCCCTCGTCGTCCTCCTCTTCGGCCATACTGATTGGGATTGCCAGCTGCAACCATGTTGTACCATCGTACAGATTCACTGGTTTGTGCTTCTATCCTCCTTTCCTCAGTTACCTTGTCACGGTGATGTTGCCTGATAATACCTCTAATTTGTAGTTGAGTCTTGGGTATGAAGTATTCAATATGGTCTCCTTCAGCGCCTTCAGCAGCCAGCACATCTGCTCGTTCATTCCCACATATTCCAACATGGGAGGGGATCCACAGAAACTTGATGACTCTTCCCTGGTTGGTAAGTACTCTCACAGCTCTCTTGATTTCAGCGACTATTGCAAGATTTTCTGCCTGATTTTTACTTAGGCTTTGCAGTGCTGCTTTTGAATCGGTGCAAATCACTGCACCATTAGTGTTCCGTTCAAGAAACCTTAACGCCATAACAATGGCAGTTAGCTCTGCTTGCGTTGAAGAGGCATAGTTCTCAATACGTGCTTTTTCTTCATTTCTGCGTTGGAAGGTATTATCCTTGATTACCGTGTATGCTGCACCAGCCCTGCCATTGATAGGATTAGATGACCCGTCAGTGTAGATTTGATCTAATTCATCTCCGGCTTCTTTATAAATGTCCTCGAGATACTTGTGCCTCATTTCTTGTGGTATCATGTTGGATTTTTTCATTGCCATTTCATTGATGATGATCTTGCACGAGTCATCCTCCCAGGGAGGTAACCTCTCTACAGGCAGGAGCTCATGGGCTTGCTCAAGCAGGTGAAGCTCTTCAAGGTAGCAGACTGCTCTGTGATGCCATTTTTTGCTTCTCCTGTTTCCCCCTGAAAGTAGCACAGAGCTCAGTTTTTTCTTGGCAATATCATTGTAATGGGGATCTCTGGCTATCCTAATTGCAAGCTTAGCATTCAGCTCCTGAATTCTGCTTTTAATACTGGGAAGGGACAACTCCTCTCATAGATTAGACGTTTTGGCAGTTCTTGGGACTCCAAGAATGATTGTCATGGCTTCATTTTGAATGCTTTCAAGCCTTTTCATATCGCTTTGGGAGTAGGTGCACAGTACTGGTGCGGCATAGTCTATGACGGAGCGCACATAGGCTGTGTACATCATTTTGAGCACGGCAATAGAGGCTCCATGTCCATTCCAGGTCATAGCTTTCAGTGCCCTGAGTCGACTTTTGCATGTTCCTATGAGTTGATTGAGCTCCTCTTTCTTTCCCTTGTTAGAGCCGACAGTGACGCCAAGGTACCGATAGTGGTCAACCCATTCAAGTGTTACACCATTAATTTGCAGTTCTTCATTTGCTCTCCGCTTGTGATGGGAGTATGCCTTTGTCTTGTTTGTGGAGAGAGTGAAACCGAGCTCAATACATTTCCTTCCGAGGAGTTCAATGGACTGTTCAATTTTTCCCAAGGTGGGAGCTTGTATTAGGACATCATCTGCATATCCCACTTGTTGTGTTCCTTCCGGAAAATCAATATTTGCAATGGCGTTCATAAGTACATTGAATTGTGTAGGGCTTAAGACTCCGCCTTGGGGGGTCCCGAGTTCCATATTCATTGTTCTGGAGACTGCTCCACTGAAGCAAACCTTGGCTTTCCTTCCTGTGAGGTAGTCTTCAACCCATTTCATGAGTCTCCCCTTGACACCCATGCATGCAAGCTCGTCCAGGATCGCAATCCCCTGTGCTTTGTCGAAGGCTCCTTTGATGTCAACAAATACAGAGTACCTAGCCGTGTCATTAGCCAAGTAATTAACTATACAATTTGCTGTGCTCCGTCCTTTAACAAATTCATTGACCCCCTCCCCTAATCTGCCTATTTTGTGCAACAGTCGGTTTAGGATGATCCTTTCAAGCATCTTGCAAGTGCATGACACGAGGCTGATAGGTGTGTGTGATAGGCTCCTTGTGTGATTTCAACATTCCCGCTTCTTACAGTAATTTCATTGAATTTTAATTGTTCTCCAAGAGTGTTATTGGTAAATTCAAATTCCAGTGAAGTAAGAAATCCTTGTTTTAGTAGCAGTTAAGGATTTGTGCAATATAATTTTTTTTAATTCCTCCAGGCCTCAAATTGAAATTTATTCCTTCAACATTTCATATTATAATTTTTTTTTACCATAGCAGTTATATACATTCATGTGTCCAGTTTATGTGGTACATCCATATTTCTTGCATTGCCATTTGTTGTGTTGAATCTTTTTAATGAAATTTTGCAATTGCATTTTACAGTTTTTATTCCCAATTGCTGTGCTTAGTCTGGTTTAATTAATTTACATACATCTAATTCCAGTCATTTTTTAATGAAAGATTGCTTAAATTAGTTTACAATTTGCTTGTTCTTAATTATTTTCTTGCCTAGCCCAATTTAATAATTTTATTTCTGCCATTTTTTTTTTTATTTTAGCCAAGTTGATATTTTTTTGTGTTTATTTTTGTGTATACTATTTCTGATGCCAGGTGCAGGAGAAAAATTAGGTCTCACTCCTCTTATTACACATAAAATTCCAACCCGTTCTCGCAAATTTAATAAGTCAATATTGACTTATTAAATATGTGCATAGGTGACATACTTAACATAATAGATACCCTTAAAAAGATTCATAGAAAACACCGACCTTACCTAACCTTGTTAGTATCTTAAGATAAGCATCTTATTGCTTCGTAATTACAATTATTACCTAACCTATAATAGGTATAGGTTAAGTAATAATTGTAATTACGAAGCAATAAGATGCTTATCTTAAGATACTAACAAGGTTAGGTAAGGTCGGTGTTTTCTATGAATCTTTTTAAGGGTATCTATTATGTTTAGTATATCACCTATGCACGTAGTTAATAAGTCAATATTGACTTTACGAATTTGCGAGAACGGGTTGAAAATTCCCCTTGAACAAGGAACTACGCCTATTTATGTACCAGCTTACCATCTTCCCCATTCTCAGAGAGCAGAAGCAGATAGACTTGTAGAGGAAATGTTACAGAGTGATGTAATTGAATCGAGTAATTCGCCATGGAACGCTCCATTGATTCTTGTACCAAAGCGAGATGGGACTTGGAGACCTGTAATAGATTATCGCAAGCTTAACAGAGTAACAATACCTGATCGTTTCCCACTTCCAGTTCTAAATGATTTGTTGCAAAGTATTGGTCGAAACAAAGTATTCTCAACATTAGATTTGTTGCAGGGATTCTGGCAAATCCCCCTTGATGAGGAAAGTAAACAATTGACAGCCTTTAGTACTCCCAATGGTCATTTTCATTTCAAAAGAATCCCGTTTGGTTTGCGTAGTAGTCCAATAACCTTTTCACGGCTCATGACAAATCTATTTCGTAGATTGATAGGAAGTACGCTTCTAGTTTACCTTGATGATCTCATAATCATGTCGCAAGATGTTCAGACTCATTTCCAGAACCTTGAGAAAGTACTTGCAAAGCTCGCTGAAGCTAATTTAAAAATAAAGCTTGCAAAATGTTCATTTTTAAAGCAGAAGATTAATATCCTAGGTCATACAGTTACACCTTCAGGTATTACATTGAATGAATCAAAAATTATTGCTGCCCGTGGTTGTACTGCAGAAGCCGTAAGACAGTTCACAGGTCTTGTAGGATTTTATCGTTCGTTTATTGCTGGATTCTCTATTATAGCCGCTCCGCTTTACAAGTTGCAAAGAAAAGATGAACCCTTTGTTTGGGGTGAGGCCCAGGATCAGTCATTCAAAAAACTCAAAGCAGCCTTGATTTCGTCACCTGTCCTTAGGTACCCAGATTTTTCTAAACCTTTTACGTTGGTTACAGATGCTAGTGACATAGGTCTAGGTGCTGCTTTACTTCAAACAGAAGGTCACAGAGATCACGCAATAGCTTATGCTAGCCGCACATTATCTAAAGAAGAGAAAAATTATAGTGCAACAGAACGAGAAGCCTTGGCAGTTGTCTGGGCACTTAAACATTTCAAGGATACAATTTATAATTACCCAGTTCATGTTCTTACAGATCACCAACCATTAATTCCCTTGTTCAAAAATAAGAATCCAGTTGGAAAGTTTGCTAGATATTTGCTCACAATTCAAGAATTCAATCCCACATTTGGTTTGGTAAAAACCAAGGCAGGGAACACCAGTGAAATTCCGTCCATTGTGTACAAGAGAGCCTCCCATGCCCTTGCCCCACCCATAGCACTACTGTTCAACAAATCTATAGAGTGTCACACCTTCCCTGATATCCTCAAAAAAGCAAGAGTAACGCCAGTCCATAAAGGAGGCAATCCGGCGGACATAAACAATTATAGACCAATATCAAATCTACCCATTCTATCAAAAATATTTGAAAAAATTATTTACAAACAGCTCTATTCCTACCTCGTAAAATTCGACATACTCAGCCCCGGCCAGTTTGGCTTCCGGTCCCAAAAGAGTACCAATGATGCAATCATTAGTCTCCTAGACATTATCTACTCAGCCCTTGACAAAAATGAGTTTCCGATTGGACTCTTCATTGACCTAAGAAAAGCCTTTGATACTGTTAATCACAACTACCTCTTACTTAAACTCCAGCATTATGGAATCCGAGGCCTTGCCCTTGACTACATCCGATCCTATCTTAGTGACAGACACCAATATGTAACCATCAATGATACAACTTCTTCCACTCTACCAATTACCGTTGGAGTGCCACAGGGCAGCATCTTAGGACCTCTTCTATTTCTTATATATATATAAACGATCTGCCTAATGTCTCTAATATTCTCAAACCTATATTGTTTGCTGACGATACTACCCTTATCTACTCAAACCTCAACTCACATACACTAAATAATGTTGTAAATAATGAATTAAAAAAAGTCCACTTATGGATGTCAACGAACAAACTAACATTAAACATCGAAAAGACTTACTACATCTTATTTGGAAGCAAATCATCAAATGCAATTCAGCTACAGATAGACAACATTAACATCAGTAATAAAAATGATGGCAAGTTTCTTGGCCTATTCCTAGACAAGAGACTCAACTTCAGCACCCACATTCAACACATAACTAAGAAAGTCTCTAAGACAGTTGGTATACTCTCCAAAATCAGATATTATGTTCCTAACTCTGCTCTCCTCTCACTATATTATGCACTAATCTACCCCTATCTTAATTATGGTATCTGTGCATGGGGGTCTACCACTGCAAACCACCTTAAGCCCATCATCACACAGCAAAAATCTGCTATCAGAATAATAACTAACTCTGCTTTCAGACAACACTCAGCTCCCTTGTTTAAATCTCTAAACTTGCTAAATATTAACTCCCTCCACACATTCTCTTGTGTCAACTACATTTACAAAACCCTGTTCTTAAATGCAAACCATGCTCTGAAACTCTCCCTGGACAGATGTAATAGGACCCATTATCACCACACCAGAAATAAATATCTCTTTGATATCCCCAGGGTCAAACTTAATCTGTGTAAACACTCTATGCAAATTAAGGGACCTAGTCTATGGAACTCACTCCCTAGTGAATTGAAAAACTGTAAAACTTTTGCCTTATTTAAAAGCAAAACCAAAAAGTACCTAACTTCATCTATTTAGTTTCCTACACTGAGCTTTAAATTTGCTCTGTACCTAGTGGTACCCAATCTCCTAATTTTTATGTAATATCAAACAACCTTATCATTGTGTTCATTGCTGTCTTCTTTTATGTGCTAGCCATATGCTGTATTGTGACTACCAATTTTTGTCAACTGCCATTCAAGCTGTCATTGCAATCAATCTTATATTGTTTCTGCTGTATTGTGCCTACCAATTTGTTGTCAACTACCATTTTAAGCTGTCATTGCAATCAATCATAGCTACCTATGTGCTTTAATATACTGTACCTATAATTTTCTCTCATCTTTTTTTTTTCATTCCATGTAATCTGTTATCATTTTTTTGTCTATAAATTTTGCAAGTATTTACCTCCTTAAAATTTTCTTAGATTAAGGACCTGCTCGAAACGCTGCGCGTGCTAGTGGCTTTACAAGACTGTAATTACCATAATTGTATCCTCACATTCCTTATGTACATTCTTGTATATGCATAAATAAAAATAAAATAAATAAAATGTATTCCAGGAAAGCAAAATGTTGTAGCCGATGCGTTTTCTCGACACGTAGCTGCGATTCAGTTAAATTACCCAGCATTAGATGCTACAGTAGTAGAAACGGAACAAAGACAAGACCCCATATGGGCACCCGTCATTAAATTTTTGACTAAGCAAGACACTCGCCCGATTCATAAACCGCCAGTACCATTGAAAGAACTAGTTATGTTGGACAATTTACTGTGTAGAGTAGTAAAGCTAGGGACAGCCCCGAGGAAATGTTGTCAGTTAGTTGATCCAGCTGTCTTGGTACCAACTGTGTTAAAAATTATCCATGATGCTCCTGCAAGTGCACATCCAGGAAAGGATTGTACACTCCAACAAGGTCGATTGAAATATTTTTGGCCAAAAATGGCTAAGGAGATTGCTCATTATGTTGAGAGATGTTTAACTTGTTTACAGCACAAGGGACATGTTTCAGGACCTAATCCAATTCAGGTGTACCCAGCAACTAAAGCTCCTTGGGAACGAATATCGATGGATTTATTGACAAATTTTGCGGAAACAGAGAAAGGGAACAAACATTTGCTTGTAATGGTCGATAATTTTTCACGGTTTTGCGAACTAGTTCCTATCCCGAACAAAACAGCAGAAACCATAGCCAGCGCATTCCATGACTAAATAATTTGTAGATATAGTATGCCTAAAGTAATCCTTTCAGATAATGGTCCAGAATTCAGTAATAGTATTTTAACTAGCTTGTGTGATTTATATAACATCAAAAAATGTAGCATCATGCCTTATCATCCGGCAAGTAATGGACTAGCCGAACGTACTAACAGGAAAGTGTTAGATGCCTTGAGAGTCACGTTGAATTTTGATAACAACAATTGGGATGATTTTATACCCTTAATTCAGTGTGCTATAAATTCTTCAATTAATGTTTCTACAGGTGACACACCTCACGCTATTCTTTATGGTACAGATAAGATCCTCCCTAATGAATTGATTAACGTGCCTCCTACTCCCTTATATAACGTAGATGATTTTATTCAAGTGAAGCGTAGACAAATGCAATTAGTATTCAAGAAAATACGAGAACAACTGTCCAAAGCTACAGCCGAGTTCACTCTAGCAAGAAATGCACGAACTAAACCCAGTAAAATAACTATTGGATCTGTAGTAATGATACGTAACCAACACAGGTCTGGTCCTATGTACAAGTTAACTAAGAAATTTTTGGGTCCATATAAGGTAATCGAGCTTATTAAAGGTAACAAATACAGACTTAAGAACTTGTTAACAGGAGAGTATATAAATGAACATTTAGACCATATGAAGTTAGCTAAAATGACTGTTGACGAGACTGAGGAAGATGACAATGAACTTACCCAGACAGATACTCCTACTCGGACACCACCTTCTGTGGTTGACAGACCACTTGATATTCAGCAACCCCATACTAGCAATTATAATCTTAGATCTAGACCTCTCGTTTCAACCGTGCACTCACCACATGTCCATTGGCTAGATGTTAATGAGGATATCTCTCAAGATGATAGTTTGTCGCATGAAGTTTCATCTGTTCCGGACCTTCAGTCAGAGCCAGAGTTGTATAGTGCTCTGGATGAGCTAGGTGTAGATATCCGCAGAATTTATAATTGAATGCACTCTGCAGTTATTCTGTTTGTTTTGAAAAAAAAAAAAACTTATTTGCAGTATTTCTACCACATGTGTCTTATTATTACCATTATATATAATGTATAGTTTTTCTGAACTTTATTTTGTTATAAATTAGATGCCATTGTTAAGTCTACTACCATTTGTATTTTTACAGTGCTTGTCATAAGAGTTATTATTGTTCTAGCAACCACATTGAGGCCAGTGAATCCTGACTGCTATCACGCAGATGTTAGTCTTCTTGATCCAGGTCTTGTATATGCTTGTAAATATATGGCACATTAAATATATTGTACATTGGTCTTGTAAATATATTGTATATTTCAGAGAAAAAAAAAGAGAAAAAAAGAAAATCATTATCTATCTTGAAATTCATTTGTGGTTGTTAGGTCAGAACTATGTTCCATTAATGTAATAAGTGTTTAATTTTGTATGGTTTTCAAGCACATGCCATTGACACATGTTAATAATTTTGTTTAGGCAATACCTTGAGTTGTATTGTTCATATCTGATCAGTAGACATACACATGTTCTTAATACTCTGGTTTAATCAAAGTATTGTTACCATGATTTTCACCTATTATGATGATTTTTTTTTGGTGCATATATGCCGAGTTGTTAGTATTACGCACACCTGATCTTCTTTCAATGTTTTATTATGCAAATTTCACATGTAAGCCATTATTGAATGCCACCGAGGTCCTTTCAGTATCATTCTAACTATATAGCTAGCCAGAGCTTGTCGACAAGGGTCGTCGACTTGGTAGTGTGTCCGAGCGGTGTTATACTCAAATTCTGTCAGTTGAAATGTAACCAATCACAGGCAAGTAGACCTCTGACGTCATGCCAGACAGAGGAGCATCAAGCCATGCTCCCAGCAGCCTCAGTTCTCTCTCAGACCCAGAGTAAGGTGGACCTCGGTTGGCCAGATATATACCTTGTTGTCTCGGTCAATAAATAAATACAGAAGCGACTACTGTGTCTACATTCAACCCGAACAAGGCAAACGAATAAATAGACATGGGTAAATACTGGTTCGGTAACAGAGTTGTTGATTTGTAGAACCAATTACCGCCTACTGTGGTGGAGGTGGGGTCCTTCCATTGTTTCAAGAGTGGGATGGACATGTATATGAGTGGGATTGGGTGGTTATAAATAGCAGTTGCCTTGTATGGGCCAATAGGCCTTCTGCAGTCACCTTCTTATGTTCTTAACTGTTGCACCAACAGAATCTCATTCTTGCTCTAATGATCCATTTGTGAAGATGTGAGTGGTTGTTTGTGTTGAGATATTTTCCATCAATAGCATGTTGTTGTTGTCTCACAATCCAATACTATAACAAAATTTATCATAGTACGGGCTATTGTGTGCTGTAGTGGCTCAGTGATATATCCATTTATTTCAGATACTAGGCAAAAACTCCATGTCACCAGACTTCACCTGATATGATTTAGCTCATAAGGCGCCGAACCAACTCAGACCCTCACTTGCTTCCCCAGTTCTTTCCTGGTCGTGGTGTTTGTTTACGCTCGTCAGTTGTATTAACCATGGCAAAGACTAATCCATTTGAGAAGAGTTACTTCTCACCCCGCAAGATTCAGATGAGAGAGCAAAATACAATTCTGAAGCTCTCCACCGCCAAAATTTCCAAACTCAGGCGCAGAAATACGTCCTTGCTATCGATATGTTATGTTGAAGAACCTCAAGAAACGGGTGGAGCAGGAGTTAACGATAAACAGGTTAGAATATATGGAAGAATTATTTAACGGTAAGTTCTCCCCTTAGCTTCTTCCTCCTGTTGACCATATGGTTTGTTATAAAAAGGATCTGGGTTGTATGGGCCAATAGGCCTTCAACATTTACCTTCATTCTTATGTTCTTAACTAATGTAAGAGCGGAGCCTTTGTTCGATAGTTTCATTAACTTTCATAACATTTATGAAACAAAATTAATGACATTCATAAACTATTGGGTCCATTACCTCCCAGCATCACCTGTAGCCAAGTCTGCAAATGGCTATTGCAAATTAATGCAAATATGACAATGGGATTTGTTTCTCGGACAGTCAGTAATAAATCGCCTAGTACTATATTTTGCAGCCATACCTTGCTCCATTTACATTATCCTGCACTGTTTTTGTCCCAATTGTATACAATTAATAAATTTTCTGGTATTCGTTGCGATTGCGCAGGCGGGTTGCGAAAGGGATCAGGGGGATATAAGAGATATAATTAGCAAGAATTTAAAACCAAAAAATCAAAACAAAAATATTAGTAGAAAGTCAAATAGGACACTAGGATTAATTAATCGTAGCCTTAGTAATAAGAAACCTGGTGTTGTTCTTCAGCTATATATTACTACTGTTAGGCCCCCTGTAGATTATGCAGTTCAGATCGTATCAACATACAATGGAATGGATATTAATTTACTAGAACGTGTCCAGCGTAGGATGACGAAGGTATTCTCGCAAATTAGAAATCTGGCATAGTAAAAAAGATTGACGAAGCTTAAATTACATTATATGGAAAGGCGAAGAATTAGGGTTGACATGATAGGGATGTACAAGTGGGCTAATGGACATAGCAAAAGGGTTATTAATAGGGTATTAAAAGTCTCAACACTCACAGACGAGGAGTAACAAAAACTTGGTTGAAATATGTTGACTGAACCTCACACTAGAAAGTGATGGAACGACGAAGTTCCGGTCCGTCTTGGACCAGTCACAATTCGATCAACACAAGGCAAAACATGAACAAATGGGTATAAATTTGAAAAATTTATATTTAGAAATGGCCTGGGTAAATGTTGGTTTGGTAACAGTGTACACAATTCGAAGGGCAAATTACCGCATAGCATAACAGTTGAAGGATCTCTTGATTGTTTCAAGCGTAGGGTTTTTATATATATGTGAATGGGGTTGGGTGGATATAAATAGGAACTTCTTCGGCGGCGATGCCATCTGCTAATAGGCCATCTGCTTTTACCTTCATTCCTATGTTCATATGAATGGACATTCGTATGAACATAGGAATGTTCATATGAACAAAAAGGGATATTAATAGGGTATTAAAAGTATCAACGCATAATAAAACTCAAAACAATGAATATAAACTGGATAACTATAGATATGGGAATGTTCTGGGTAAATACAGATTCGGTAACAGGACTGTCGATTTGTGGACCCTATTACCGCAAAACATAGGGGGATATTAATAGTAGTATTAAAAGTGCCAACAAAAGACATAACACGAAACAATGAGTATAAATTGGATAAGATTAGATTTATAATAGAAATGGGTAAATACTGGTTCGGTAACAGAGTTGTTGATTTGTAGAACCAATTACCGCCTACTGTGGTGGAGGTGGGGTCCTTCAATTGTTTCAAGAGTGGGATGGACATGTATATGAGTGGGATTGGGTGGTTTTAAATAGCAGTTGCCTTGTATGGGCCAATAGGCCTTCTGCAGTCACCTTCTTATGTTCTTAACTGTTGCACCAACAGAATCTCATTCTTGCTCTAATGATCCATATGTGAAGATGTGAGTGGTTGTTTGTGTTGAGATATTTTCCATCAATAGCATGTTGATGTTGTCTCACAATCGACTACTATAACAAAATTTATCATAGTACGGGCTATTGCGTGCTGTAGTGGCTCAGTGATATATCCATTTATTTCAGATACTAGGCAAAAACTCCATGTCACCAGACTTCACCTGATATGATTTAGCTCATAAGGCGCCGAACCAACTCAGACCCTCACTTGCTTCCCCAGTTCTTTCCTGGTCGTGCTGTTTGTTTACGCTCGTCCGTTGTTGTAACCATGGCAAAGACTAATCCATTTGAGAAGAGTTACTTCTCACCCCGCATGATTCAGATGAGAGATCAAAATACAATTCTGAAGCTCTCCACCGCCAAAATTTCCAAACTCAGGCGCAGAAATACGTCCTTGCATCGGTATGTTATGTTGAAGAACCTCAAGAAACGGGTGGAGCAGGAGTTAACGATAAACAGGTTAGAATATATATGGAAGAATTATTTAACGGTAAGTTCTCCCCTTAGCTTCTTCCTCCTGCTGACCTGAAGGTTTGTTATAAAAAGGATCTGAGTTGTATTGGCCAATAGGCCTTCAACATTTACCTTCATTCTTATGTTATTAACTAATGTAAGAGCGGAGCCTTTGTTCGATAGTTTCATTAACTTTCATGACATTTATGAAACAAAATTAATGACATTCATAAACTATTGGGTCCATTACCTCCCAGCATCACCTGTAGCCAAGTCTGCAAATGGCTATTGCAAATTAATGCAAATATGACAATGGGATTTGTTTCTCGGACAGTCAGTAATAAATCACCTAGTGCTATATTTTGCAGCCATACCTTGCTCCATTTACATTATCCTGCACTGTTTTTGTCCCAATGGTATACAATTAATAAATTTTCTGGTATTCGTTGCGATTGCGGAGGCGGGTTGCGAAAGGGATCAGGGGGATATAAGAGATATAATTAGCCAGAATTTAAAACCAAAAAATCAAAACAAAAATATTAGTAGAAAGTCAAATAGGACACTAGGATTAATTAATCGTAGCCTTAGTAATAAGAAACCTGGTGTTGTTCTTCAGCTATATATTACTACTGTTAGGCCCCCTGTAGATTATGCAGTTCAGATCGTATCAACATACAATGGAATGGATATTAATTTACTAGAACGTGTCCAGCGTAGGATGACGAAGGTATTCTCGCAAATTAGAAATCTGGCATAGTAAAAAAGATTGACGAAGCTTAAATTACATTATATGGAAAGGCGAAGAATTAGGGTTGACATGATAGGGATGTACAAGTGGGCTAATGGACATAGCAAAAGGGTTATTAATAGGGTATTAAAAGTCTCAACACACACAGACGAGGAGTAACAAAAACTTGGTTGAAATATGTTGACTGAACCTCACACTAGAAAGTGATGGAACGACGAAGTTCCGGTCCGTCTTGGACCAGTCACAATTCGATCAACACAAGGCAAAACATGAACAAATGGGTATAAATTTGAAAAATTTATATTTAGAAATGGCCTGGGTAAATGTTGGTTTGGTAACAGTGTACACAATTCGAAGGGCAAATTACCGCATAGCATAACAGTTGAAGGATCTCTTGATTGTTTCAAGCATAGGGTTTTTATATATATGTGAATGGGGTTGGGTGGATATAAATTGGAACTTCTTCGACGGCGATGCCATCTGCAAATAGGCCATCTGCTTTTACCTTCATTCCTATGTTCATATGAATGGACATTCGTATGAACAAAAAGTGATATTAATAGGGTATTAAAAGTATCAACGCATAATAAAACTCAAAACAATGAATATAAACTGGATATCTATAGATATGGGAATGTTATGGGTAAATACAGATTCGGTAACGGGACTGTCGATTTGTGGACCCTATTACCGCAAAACATAGGGGGATATTAATAGTAGTATTAAAAGTGTCAACACAAGACATAACACGAAACAATGAGTATAAATTGGATAAGATTAGATTTATAATAGACATAGGTAAATACTGGTTCGGTAACAGAGTTGTTGATTTGTAGAACCAATTACCGCCTACTGTGGTGGAGGTGGGGTCCTTCAATTGTTTCAAGAGTGGGATTGGGTGGTTATAAATAGCAGTTGCCTTGTATGGGCCAATAGGCCTTCTGCAGTCACCTTCCTATGCTCATAACTGTTGCACCAACAGAATCTCATTCTTGCTCTAATGATCCATTTGTGAAGATGTGAATGGTTGTTTGTGTTGAGATATTTTCCATCAATAGCATGTTGATGTTGTCTCACAATCGACTACTATAACAAAATTTATCATAGTACGGGCTATTGCGTGCTGTAGTGGCTCAGTGATATATCCATTTATTTCAGATACTAGGCAAAAACTCCATGTCACCAGACTTCACCTGATATGATTTAGCTCATAAGGCGCCGAACCTACTCAGACCCTCACTTGCTTCCCCAGTTCTTTCCTGGTCGTGCTGTTTGTTTACGCTCGTCCGTTGTTGTAACCATGGCAAAGACTAATCCATTTGAGAAGAGTTACTTCTCACCCCGCAAGATTCAGATGAGAGAGCAAAATACAATTCTGAAGCTCTCCACCGCCAAAATTTCCAAACTCAGGCGCACAAATACGTCCTTGCATCGATATGTTATGTTGAAGAACCTCAAGAAACGGGTGGAGCAGGAGTTAACGATAAACAGGTTAGAATATATGGAAGAATTATTTAACGGTAAGTTCTCCCCTTAGCTTCTTCCTCCTGCTGACCTGAAGGTTTGTTATAAAAAGGATCCGAGTTGTATTGGCCAATAGGCCTTCAACATTTACCTTCATTCTTATGTTCTTAACTAATGTAAGAGCGGAGCCTTTGTTCGATAGTTTCATTAACTTTCATGACATTTATGAAACAAAATTAATGACATTCATAAACTATTGGGTCCATTACCTCCCAGCATCACCTGTAGCCAAGTCTGCAAATGGCTATTGCAAATTAATGCAAATATGACAATGGGATTTGTTTCTCGGACAGTCAGTAATAAATCACCTAGTGCTATATTTTGCAGCCATACCTTGCTCCATTTACATTATCCTGCACTGTTTTTGTCCCAATGGTATACAATTAATAAATTTTCTGGTATTCGTTGCGATTGCGGAGGCGGGTTGCGAAAGGGATCAGGGGGATATAAGAGATATAATTAGCAAGAATTTAAAACCAAAAAATCAAAACAAAAATATTAGTAGAAAGTCAAATAGGACACTAGGATTAATTAATCGTAGCCTTAGTAATAAGAAACCTGGTGTTGTTCTTCAGCTATATATTACTACTGTTAGGCCCCCTGTAGATTATGCAGTTCAGATCGTATCAACATACAATGGAATGGATATTAATTTACTAGAACGTGTCCAGCGTAGGATGACGAAGGTACTTTCGCAAATTAGAAATCTGGCATAGTAAAAAAAATTGACGAAGCTTAAATTACATTATATGGAAAGGCGAAGAATTAGGGTTGACATGATAGGGATGTACAAGTGGGCTAATGGACATAGCAAAAGGGTTATAAATAGGGTATTAAAAGTCTCAACACTCACAGACGAGGAGTAACAAAAACTTGGTGTAAAAATGTTGACTGAACCTCACACTAGAAAGTGATGGAACGACGAAGTTCCGGTCCGTCTTGGACCAGTCACAATTGGATCAACACAAGGCAAAACATGAACAAATAGGTATAAATTTGAAAAAATTATATTTAGAAATGGCCTGGGTAAATGTTGGTTTGGTAACAGTGTACACAATTCGAAGGGCAAATTACCGCATAGCATAACAGTTGAAGGATCTCTTGAATGTTTCAAGCGTAGGGTTTTTATATATATGTGAATGGGGTTGGGTGGATATAAATAGGAACTTCTTCGACGGCGATGCCATCTGCTAATAGGCCATCTGCTTTTACCTTCATTCCTATGTTCATATGAATGGACATTCGTATGAACATAGGAATGTTCAAATGAACAAAAAGGGATATTAATAGGGTATTAAAAGTATCAACGCATAATAAAACTCAAAACAATGAATATAAACTGGATAACTATAGATATGGGAATGTTCTGGGTAAATACAGATTCGGTAACAGGACTGTCGATTTGTGGACCCTATTACCGCAAAACATAGGGGGATATTAATAGTAGTATTAAGTGTCAACACAAGACATAACACGAAACAATGAGTATAAATTGGATAAGATTAGATTTATAATAGACATGGGTAAATACTGGTTCGGTAACAGAGTTGTTGATTTGTAGAACCAATTACCGCCTACTGTGGTGGAGGTGGGGTCCTTCAATTGTTTCAAGAGTGGGATGGACATGTATATGAGTGGGATTGGGTGGTTATAAATAGCAGTTGCCTTGTATGGGCCAATAGGCCTTCTGCAGTCACCTTCCTATGCTCATAACTGTTGCACCAACAGAATCTCATTCTTGCTCTAATGATCCATTTGTGAAGATGTGAATGGTTGTTTGTGTTGAGATATTTTCCATCAATAGCATGTTGATGTTGTCTCACAATCGACTACTATAACAAAATTTATCATAGTACGGGCTATTGCGTGCTGTAGTGGCTCAGTGATATATCCATTTATTTCAGATACTAGGCAAAAACTCCATGTCACCAGACTTCACCTGATATGATTTAGCTCATAAGGCGCCGAACCAACTCAGACCCTCACTTGCTTCCCCAGTTCTTTCCTGGTCGTGGTGTTTGTTTACGCTCGTCAGTTGTATTAACCATGGCAAAGACTAATCCATTTGAGAAGAGTTACTTCTCACCCCGCAAGATTCAGATGAGAGAGCAAAATACAATTCTGAAGCTCTCCACCGCCAAAATTTCCAAACTCAGGCGCAGAAATACGTCCTTGCTATCGATATGTTATGTTGAAGAACCTCAAGAAACGGGTGGAGCAGGAGTTAACGATAAACAGGTTAGAATATATGGAAGAATTATTTAACGGTAAGTTCTCCCCTTAGCTTCTTCCTCCTGCTGACCTGAAGGTTTGTTATAAAAAGGATCTGAGTTGTATTGGCCAATAGGCCTTCAACATTTACCTTCATTCTTATGTTCTTAACTAATGTAAGAGCGGAGCCTTTGTTCGATAGTTTCATTAACTTTCATGACATTTATGAAACAAAATTAATGACATTCATAAACTATTGGGTCCATTACTTCCCAGCATCACCTGTAGCCAAGTCTGCAAATGGCTATTGCAAATTAATGCAAATATGACAATGGGATTTGTTTCTCGGACAGTCAGTAATAAATCACCTAGTGCTATATTTTGCAGCCATACCTTGCTCCATTTACATTATCCTGCACTGTTTTTGTCCCAATGGTATACAATTAATAAATTTTCTGGTATTCGTTGCGATTGCGGAGGCGGGTTGCGAAAGGGATCAGGGGGATATAAGAGATATAATTAGCAAGAATTTAAAACCAAAAAATCAAAACAAAAATATTAGTAGAAAGTCAAATAGGACACTAGGATTAATTAATCGTAGCCTTAGTAATAAGAAACCTGGTGTTGTTCTTCAGCTATATATTACTACTGTTAGGCCCCCTGTAGATTATGCAGTTCAGATCGTATCAACATACAATGGAATGGATATTAATTTACTAGAACGTGTCCAGCGTAGGATGACGAAGGTATTCTCGCAAATTAGAAATCTGGCATAGTAAAAAAGATTGACGAAGCTTAAATTACATTATATGGAAAGGCGAAGAATTAGGGTTGACATGATAGGGATGTACAAGTGGGCTAATGGACATAGCAAAAGGGTTATTAATTGGGTATTAAAAGTCTCAACACTCACAGACGAGGAGTAACAAAAACTTGGTGTAAAAATGTTGACTGAACCTCACACTAGAAAGTGATGGAACGACGAAGTTCCGGTCCGTCTTGGACCAGTCACAATTGGATCAACACAAGGCAAAACATGAACAAATAGGTATAAATTTGAAAAAATTATATTTAGAAATGGCCTGGGTAAATGTTGGTTTGGTAACAGTGTACACAATTCGAAGGGCAAATTACCGCATAGCATAACAGTTGAAGGATCTCTTGAATGTTTCAAGCGTAGGGTTTTTATATATATGTGAATGGGGTTGGGTGGATATAAATAGGAACTTCTTCGACGGCGATGCCATCTGCTTTTACCTTCATTCCTATGTTCATATGAATGGACATTCGTATGAACATAGGAATGTTCAAATGAACAAAAAGGGATATTAATAGGGTATTAAAAGTATCAACGCATAATAAAACTCAAAACAATGAATATAAACTGGATAACTATAGATATGGGAATGTTCTGGGTAAATACAGATTCGGTAACAGGACTGTCGATTTGTGGACCCTATTACCGCAAAACATAGCGGGATATTAATAGTAGTATTAAGTGTCAACACAAGACATAACACGAAACAATGAGTATAAATTGGATAAGATTAGATTTATAATAGACATGGGTAAATACTGGTTCGGTAACAGAGTTGTTGATTTGTAGAACCAATTACCGCCTACTGTGGTGGAGGTGGGGTCCTTCAATTGTTTCAAGAGTGGGATGGACATGTATATGAGTGGGATTGGGTGGTTATAAATAGCAGTTGCCTTGTATGGGCCAATAGGCCTTCTGCAGTCACCTTCCTATGCTCATAACTGTTGCACCAACAGAATCTCATTCTTGCTCTAATGATCCATTTGTGAAGATGTGAGTGGTTGTTTGTGTTGAGATATTTTCCATCAATAGCATGTTGATGTTGTCTCACAATCGACTACTATAACAAAATTTATCATAGTACGGGCTATTGCGTGCTGTAGTGGCTCAGTGATATATCCATTTATTTCAGATACTAGGCAAAAACTCCATGTCACCAGACTTCACCTGATATGATTTAGCTCATAAGGCGCCGAACCTACTCAGACCCTCACTTGCTTCCCCAGTTCTTTCCTGGTCGTGCTGTTTGTTTACGCTCTTCCGTTGTTGTAACCATGGCAAAGACTAATCCATTTGAGAAGAGTTACTTCTCACCCCGCAAGATTCAGATGAGAGAGCAAAATACAATTCTGAAGCTCTCCACCGCCAAAATTTCCAAACTCAGGCGCACAAATACGTCCTTGCATCGGTATGTTATGTTGAAGAACCTCAAGAAACGGGTGGAGCAGGAGTTAACGATAAACAGGTTAGAATATATGGAAGAATTATTTAACGGTAAGTTCTCCCCTTAGCTTCTTCCTCCTGCTGACCTGAAGGTTTGTTATAAAAAGGATCTGAGTTGTATTGGCCAATAGGCCTTCAACATTTACCTTCATTCTTATGTTCTTAACTAATGTAAGAGCGGAGCCTTTGTTCGATAGTTTCATTAACTTTCATGACATTTATGAAACAAAATTAATGACATTCATAAACTATTGGGTCCATTACTTCCCAGCATCACCTGTAGCCAAGTCTGCAAATGGCTATTGCAAATTAATGCAAATATGACAATGGGATTTGTTTCTCGGACAGTCAGTAATAAATCACCTAGTGCTATATTTTGCAGCCATACCTTGCTCCATTTACATTATCCTGCACTGTTTTTGTCCCAATGGTATACAATTAATAAATTTTCTGGTATTCGTTGCGATTGCGGAGGCGGGTTGCGAAAGGGATCAGGGGGATATAAGAGATATAATTAGCCAGAATTTAAAACCAAAAAATCAAAACAAAAATATTAGTAGAAAGTCAAATAGGACACTAGGATTAATTAATCGTAGCCTTAGTAATAAGAAACCTGGTGTTGTTCTTCAGCTATATATTACTACTGTTAGGCCCCCTGTAGATTATGCAGTTCAGATCGTATCAACATACAATGGAATGGATATTAATTTACTAGAACGTGTCCAGCGTAGGATGACGAAGGTATTCTCGCAAATTAGAAATCTGGCATAGTAAAAAAGATTGACGAAGCTTAAATTACATTATATGGAAAGGCGAAGAATTAGGGTTGACATGATAGGGATGTACAAGTGGGCTAATGGACATAGCAAAAGGGTTATTAATTGGGTATTAAAAGTCTCAACACTCACAGACGAGGAGTAACAAAAACTTGGTGTAAAAATGTTGACTGAACCTCACACTAGAAAGTGATGGAACGACGAAGTTCCGGTCCGTCTTGGACCAGTCACAATTGGATCAACACAAGGCAAAACATGAACAAATAGGTATAAATTTGAAAAAATTATATTTAGAAATGGCCTGGGTAAATGTTGGTTTGGTAACAGTGTACACAATTCGAAGGGCAAATTACCGCATAGCATAACAGTTGAAGGATCTCTTGAATGTTTCAAGCGTAGGGTTTTTATATATATGTGAATGGGGTTGGGTGGATATAAATAGGAACTTCTTCGACGGCGATGCCATCTGCTTTTACCTTCATTCCTATGTTCATATGAATGGACATTCGTATGAACATAGGAATGTTCAAATGAACAAAAAGGGATATTAATAGGGTATTAAAAGTATCAACGCATAATAAAACTCAAAACAATGAATATAAACTGGATAACTATAGATATGGGAATGTTCTGGGTAAATACAGATTCGGTAACAGGACTGTCGATTTGTGGACCCTATTACCGCAAAACATAGCGGGATATTAATAGTAGTATTAAGTGTCAACACAAGACATAACACGAAACAATGAGTATAAATTGGATAAGATTAGATTTATAATAGACATGGGTAAATACTGGTTCGGTAACAGAGTTGTTGATTTGTAGAACCAATTACCGCCTACTGTGGTGGAGGTGGGGTCCTTCAATTGTTTCAAGAGTGGGATGGACATGTATATGAGTGGGATTGGGTGGTTATAAATAGCAGTTGCCTTGTATGGGCCAATAGGCCTTCTGCAGTCACCTTCCTATGCTCATAACTGTTGCACCAACAGAATCTCATTCTTGCTCTAATGATCCATTTGTGAAGATGTGAGTGGTTGTTTGTGTTGAGATATTTTCCATCAATAGCATGTTGATGTTGTCTCACAATCGACTACTATAACAAAATTTATCATAGTACGGGCTATTGCGTGCTGTAGTGGCTCAGTGATATATCCATTTATTTCAGATACTAGGCAAAAACTCCATGTCACCAGACTTCACCTGATATGATTTAGCTCATAAGGCGCCGAACCTACTCAGACCCTCACTTGCTTCCCCAGTTCTTTCCTGGTCGTGCTGTTTGTTTACGCTCGTCCGTTGTTGTAACCATGGCAAAGACTAATCCATTTGAGAAGAGTTACTTCTCACCCCGCAAGATTCAGATGAGAGAGCAAAATACAATTCTGAAGCTCTCCACCTCCAAAATTTCCAAACTCAGGCGCACAAATACGTCCTTGCATCGATATGTTATGTTGAAGAACCTCAAGAAACGGGTGGAGCAGGAGTTAACGATAAACAGGTTAGAATATATGGAAGAATTATTTAACGGTAAGTTCTCCCCTTAGCTTCTTCCTCCTGCTGACCTGAAGGTTTGTTATAAAAACGATCTGAGTTGTATTGGCCAATAGGCCTTCAACATTTACCTTCATTCTTATGTTCTTAACTAATGTAAGAGCGGAGCCTTTGTTCGATAGTTTCATTAACTTTCATGACATTTATGAAACAAAATTAATGACATTCATAAACTATTGGGTCCATTACCTCCCAGCATCACCTGTAGCCAAGTCTGCAAATGGCTATTGCAAATTAATGCAAATATGACAATGGGATTTGTTTCTCGGACAGTCAGTAATAAATCACCTAGTGCTATATTTTGCAGCCATACCTTGCTCCATTTATATTATCCTGCACTGTTTTTGTCCCAATGGTATACAATTAATAAATTTTCTGGTATTCGTTGCGATTGCGGAGGCGGGTTGCGAAAGGGATCAGGGGGATATAAGAGATATAATTAGCAAGAATTTAAAACCAAAAAATCAAAACAAAAATTTTAGTAGAAAGTCAAATAGGACACTAGGATTAATTAATCGTAGCCTTAGTAATAAGAAACCTGGTGTTGTTCTTCAGCTATATATTACTACTGTTAGGCCCCCTGTAGATTATGCAGTTCAGATCGTATCAACATACAATGGAATGGATATTAATTTACTAGAACGTGTCCAGCGTAGGATGACGAAGGTATTCTCGCAAATTAGAAATCTGGCATAGTAAAAAAGATTGACGAAGCTTAAATTACATTATATGGAAAGGCGAAGAATTAGGGTTGACATGATAGGGATGTACAAGTGGGCTAATGGACATAGCAAAAGGGTTATTAATAGGGTATTAAAAGTCTCAACACTCACAGACGAGGAGTAACAAAAACTTGGTGTAAAAATGTTGACTGAACCTCACACTAGAAAGTGATGGAACGACGAAGTTCCGGTCCGTCTTGGACCAGTCACAATTGGATCAACACAAGGCAAAACATGAACAAATAGGTATAAATTTGAAAAAATTATATTTAGAAATGGCCTGGGTAAATGTTGGTTTGGTAACAGTGTACACAATTCGAAGGGCAAATTACCGCATAGCATAACAGTTGAAGGATCTCTTGAATGTTTCAAGCGTAGGGTTTTTATATATATGTGAATGGGGTTGGGTGGATATAAATAGGAACTTCTTCGACGGCGATGCCATCTGCTTTTACCTTCATTCCTATGTTCATATGAATGGACATTCGTATGAACATAGGAATGTTCAAATGAACAAAAAGGGATATTAATAGGGTATTAAAAGTATCAACGCATAATAAAACTCAAAACAATGAATATAAACTGGATAACTATAGATATGGGAATGTTCTGGGTAAATACAGATTCGGTAACAGGACTGTCGATTTGTGGACCCTATTACCGCAAAACATAGGGGGATATTAATAGTAGTAATAAGTGTCAACACAAGACATAACACGAAACAATGAGTATAAATTGGATAAGATTAGATTTATAATAGACATGGGTAAATACTGGTTCGGTAACAGAGTTGTTGATTTGTAGAACCAATTACCGCCTACTGTGGTGGAGGTGGGGTCCTTCAATTGTTTCAAGAGTGGGATGGACATGTATATGAGTGGGATTGGGTGGTTATAAATAGCAGTTGCCTTGTATGGGCCAATAGGCCTTCTGCAGTCACCTTCCTATGCTCATAACTGTTGCACCAACAGAATCTCATTCTTGCTCTAATGATCCATTTGTGAAGATGTGAGTGGTTGTTTGTGTTGAGATATTTTCCATCAATAGCATGTTGATGTTGTCTCACAATCGACTACTATAACAAAATTTATCATAGTACGGGCTATTGCGTGCTGTAGTGGCTCAGTGATATATCCATTTATTTCAGATACTAGGCAAAAACTCCATGTCACCAGACTTCACCTGATATGATTTAGCTCATAAGGCGCCGAACCTACTCAGACCCTCACTTGCTTCCCCAGTTCTTTCCTGGTCGTGCTGTTTGTTTACGCTCGTCCGTTGTTGTAACCATGGCAAAGACTAATCCATTTGAGAAGAGTTACTTCTCACCCCGCAAGATTCAGATGAGAGAGCAAAATACAATTCTGAAGCTCTCCACCGCCAAAATTTCCAAACTCAGGCGCACAAATACGTCCTTGCATCGGTATGTTATGTTGAAGAACCTCAAGAAACGGGTGGAGCAGGAGTTAACGATAAACAGGTTAGAATATATGGAAGAATTATTTAACGGTAAGTTCTCCCCTTAGCTTCTTCCTCCTGCTGACCTGAAGGTTTGTTATAAAAAGGATCTGAGTTGTATTGGCCAATAGGCCTTCAACATTTACCTTCATTCTTATGTTCTTAACTAATGTAAGAGCGGAGCCTTTGTTCGATAGTTTCATTAACTTTCATGACATTTATGAAACAAAATTAATGACATTCATAAACTATTGGGTCCATTACCTCCCAGCATCACCTGTAGCCAAGTCTGCAAATGGCTATTGCAAATTAATGCAAATATGACAATGGGATTTGTTTCTCGGACAGTCAGTAATAAATCACCTAGTGCTATATTTTGCAGCCATACCTTGCTCCATTTACATTATCCTGCACTGTTTTTGTCGCAATGGTATACAATTAATAAATTTTCTGGTATTCGTTGCGATTGCGGAGGCGGGTTGCGAAAGGGATCAGGGGGATATAAGAGATATAATTAGCAAGAATTTAAAACCAAAAAATCAAAACAAAAATATTAGTAGAAAGTCAAATAGGACACTAGGATTAATTAATCGTAGCCTTAGTAATAAGAAACCTGGTGTTGTTCTTCAGCTATATATTACTACTGTTAGGCCCCCTGTAGATTATGCAGTTCAGATCGTATCAACATACAATGGAATGGATATTAATTTACTAGAACGTGTCCAGCGTAGGATGACGAAGGTATTCTCGCAAATTAGAAATCTGGCATAGTAAAAAAGATTGACGAAGCTTAAATTACATTATATGGAAAGGCGAAGAATTAGGGTTGACATGATAGGGATGTACAAGTGGGCTAATGGACATAGCAAAAGGGTTATTAATTGGGTATTAAAAGTCTCAACACTCACAGACGAGGAGTAACAAAAACTTGGTGTAAAAATGTTGACTGAACCTCACACTAGAAAGTGATGGAACGACGAAGTTCCGGTCCGTCTTGGACCAGTCACAATTGGATCAACACAAGGCAAAACATGAACAAATAGGTATAAATTTGAAAAAATTATATTTAGAAATGGCCTGGGTAAATGTTGGTTTGGTAACAGTGTACACAATTCGAAGGGCAAATTACCGCATAGCATAACAGTTGAAGGATCTCTTGAATGTTTCAAGCGTAGGGTTTTTATATATATGTGAATGGGGTTGGGTGGATATAAATAGGAACTTCTTCGACGGCGATGCCATCTGCTTTTACCTTCATTCCTATGTTCATATGAATGGACATTCGTATGAACATAGGAATGTTCAAATGAACAAAAAGGGATATTAATAGGGTATTAAAAGTATCAACGCATAATAAAACTCAAAACAATGAATATAAACTGGATAACTATAGATATGGGAATGTTCTGGGTAAATACAGATTCGGTAACAGGACTGTCGATTTGTGGACCCTATTACCGCAAAACATAGCGGGATATTAATAGTAGTATTAAGTGTCAACACAAGACATAACACGAAACAATGAGTATAAATTGGATAAGATTAGATTTATAATAGACATGGGTAAATACTGGTTCGGTAACAGAGTTGTTGATTTGTAGAACCAATTACCGCCTACTGTGGTGGAGGTGGGGTCCTTCAATTGTTTCAAGAGTGGGATGGACATGTATATGAGTGGGATTGGGTGGTTATAAATAGCAGTTGCCTTGTATGGGCCAATAGGCCTTCTGCAGTCACCTTCCTATGCTCATAACTGTTGCACCAACAGAATCTCATTCTTGCTCTAATGATCCATTTGTGAAGATGTGAGTGGTTGTTTGTGTTGAGATATTTTCCATCAATAGCATGTTGATGTTGTCTCACAATCGACTACTATAACAAAATTTATCATAGTACGGGCTATTGCGTGCTGTAGTGGCTCAGTGATATATCCATTTATTTCAGATACTAGGCAAAAACTCCATGTCACCAGACTTCACCTGATATGATTTAGCTCATAAGGCGCCGAACCTACTCAGACCCTCACTTGCTTCCCCAGTTCTTTCCTGGTCGTGCTGTTTGTTTACGCTCGTCCGTTGTTGTAACCATGGCAAAGACTAATCCATTTGAGAAGAGTTACTTCTCACCCCGCAAGATTCAGATGAGAGAGCAAAATACAATTCTGAAGCTCTCCACCGCCAAAATTTCCAAACTCAGGCGCACAAATACGTCCTTGCATCGGTATGTTATGTTGAAGAACCTCAAGAAACGGGTGGAGCAGGAGTTAACGATAAACAGGTTAGAATATATGGAAGAATTATTTAACGGTAAGTTCTCCCCTTAGCTTCTTCCTCCTGCTGACCTGAAGGTTTGTTATAAAAAGGATCTGAGTTGTATTGGCCAATAGGCCTTCAACATTTACCTTCATTCTTATGTTCTTAACTAATGTAAGAGCGGAGCCTTTGTTCGATAGTTTCATTAACTTTCATGACATTTATGAAACAAAATTAATGACATTCATAAACTATTGGGTCCATTACCTCCCAGCATCACCTGTAGCCAAGTCTGCAAATGGCTATTGCAAATTAATGCAAATATGACAATGGGATTTGTTTCTCGGACAGTCAGTAATAAATCACCTAGTGCTATATTTTGCAGCCATACCTTGCTCCATTTACATTATCCTGCACTGTTTTTGTCGCAATGGTATACAATTAATAAATTTTCTGGTATTCGTTGCGATTGCGGAGGCGGGTTGCGAAAGGGATCAGGGGGATATAAGAGATATAATTAGCAAGAATTTAAAACCAAAAAATCAAAACAAAAATATTAGTAGAAAGTCAAATAGGACACTAGGATTAATTAATCGTAGCCTTAGTAATAAGAAACCTGGTGTTGTTCTTCAGCTATATATTACTACTGTTAGGCCCCCTGTAGATTATGCAGTTCAGATCGTATCAACATACAATGGAATGGATATTAATTTACTAGAACGTGTCCAGCGTAGGATGACGAAGGTATTCTCGCAAATTAGAAATCTGGCATAGTAAAAAAGATTGACGAAGCTTAAATTACATTATATGGAAAGGCGAAGAATTAGGGTTGACATGATAGGGATGTACAAGTGGGCTAATGGACATAGCAAAAGGGTTATTAATTGGGAATTAAAAGTCTCAACACTCACAGACGAGGAGTAACAAAAACTTGGTGTAAAAATGTTGACTGAACCTCACACTAGAAAGTGATGGAACGACGAAGTTCCGGTCCGTCTTGGACCAGTCACAATTGGATCAACACAAGGCAAAACATGAACAAATAGGTATAAATTTGAAAAAATTATATTTAGAAATGGCCTGGGTAAATGTTGGTTTGGTAACAGTGTACACAATTCGAAGGGCAAATTACCGCATAGCATAACAGTTGAAGGATCTCTTGAATGTTTCAAGCGTAGGGTTTTTATATATATGTGAATGGGGTTGGGTGGATATAAATAGGAACTTCTTCGACGGCGATGCCATCTGCTTTTACCTTCATTCCTATGTTCATATGAATGGACATTCGTATGAACATAGGAATGTTCAAATGAACAAAAAGGGATATTAATAGGGTATTAAAAGTATCAACGCATAATAAAACTCAAAACAATGAATATAAACTGGATAACTATAGATATGGGAATGTTCTGGGTAAATACAGATTCGGTAACAGGACTGTCGATTTGTGGACCCTATTACCGCAAAACATAGCGGGATATTAATAGTAGTATTAAGTGTCAACACAAGACATAACACGAAACAATGAGTATAAATTGGATAAGATTAGATTTATAATAGACATGGGTAAATACTGGTTCGGTAACAGAGTTGTTGATTTGTAGAACCAATTACCGCCTACTGTGGTGGAGGTGGGGTCCTTCAATTGTTTCAAGAGTGGGATGGACATGTATATGAGTGGGATTGGGTGGTTATAAATAGCAGTTGCCTTGTATGGGCCAATAGGCCTTCTGCAGTCACCTTCCTATGCTCATAACTGTTGCACCAACAGAATCTCATTCTTGCTCTAATGATCCATTTGTGAAGATGTGAGTGGTTGTTTGTGTTGAGATATTTTCCATCAATAGCATGTTGATGTTGTCTCACAATCGACTACTATAACAAAATTTATCATAGTACGGGCTATTGCGTGCTGTAGTGGCTCAGTGATATATCCATTTATTTCAGATACTAGGCAAAAACTCCATGTCACCAGACTTCACCTGATATGATTTAGCTCATAAGGCGCCGAACCTACTCAGACCCTCACTTGCTTCCCCAGTTCTTTCCTGGTCGTGCTGTTTGTTTACGCTCGTCCGTTGTTGTAACCATGGCAAAGACTAATCCATTTGAGAAGAGTTACTTCTCACCCCGCAAGATTCAGATGAGAGAGCAAAATACAATTCTGAAGCTCTCCACCTCCAAAATTTCCAAACTCAGGCGCACAAATACGTCCTTGCATCGATATGTTATGTTGAAGAACCTCAAGAAACGGGTGGAGCAGGAGTTAACGATAAACAGGTTAGAATATATGGAAGAATTATTTAACGGTAAGTTCTCCCCTTAGCTTCTTCCTCCTGCTGACCTGAAGGTTTGTTATAAAAACGATCTGAGTTGTATTGGCCAATAGGCCTTCAACATTTACCTTCATTCTTATGTTCTTAACTAATGTAAGAGCGGAGCCTTTGTTCGATAGTTTCATTAACTTTCATGACATTTATGAAACAAAATTAATGACATTCATAAACTATTGGGTCCATTACCTCCCAGCATCACCTGTAGCCAAGTCTGCAAATGGCTATTGCAAATTAATGCAAATATGACAATGGGATTTGTTTCTCGGACAGTCAGTAATAAATCACCTAGTGCTATATTTTGCAGCCATACCTTGCTCCATTTACATTATCCTGCACTGTTTTTGTCCCAATGGTATACAATTAATAAATTTTCTGGTATTCGTTGCGATTGCGGAGGCGGGTTGCGAAAGGGATCAGGGGGATATAAGAGATATAATTAGCAAGAATTTAAAACCAAAAAATCAAAACAAAAATTTTAGTAGAAAGTCAAATAGGACACTAGGATTAATTAATCGTAGCCTTAGTAATAAGAAACCTGGTGTTGTTCTTCAGCTATATATTACTACTGTTAGGCCCCCTGTAGATTATGCAGTTCAGATCGTATCAACATACAATGGAATGGATATTAATTTACTAGAACGTGTCCAGCGTAGGATGACGAAGGTATTCTCGCAAATTAGAAATCTGGCATAGTAAAAAAGATTGACGAAGCTTAAATTACATTATATGGAAAGGCGAAGAATTAGGGTTGACATGATAGGGATGTACAAGTGGGCTAATGGACATAGCAAAAGGGTTATTAATAGGGTATTAAAAGTCTCAACACTCACAGACGAGGAGTAACAAAAACTTGGTGTAAAAATGTTGACTGAACCTCACACTAGAAAGTGATGGAACGACGAAGTTCCGGTCCGTCTTGGACCAGTCACAATTGGATCAACACAAGGCAAAACATGAACAAATAGGTATAAATTTGAAAAAATTATATTTAGAAATGGCCTGGGTAAATGTTGGTTTGGTAACAGTGTACACAATTCGAAGGGCAAATTACCGCATAGCATAACAGTTGAAGGATCTCTTGAATGTTTCAAGCGTAGGGTTTTTATATATATGTGAATGGGGTTGGGTGGATATAAATAGGAACTTCTTCGACGGCGATGCCATCTGCTTTTACCTTCATTCCTATGTTCATATGAATGGACATTCGTATGAACATAGGAATGTTCAAATGAACAAAAAGGGATATTAATAGGGTATTAAAAGTATCAACGCATAATAAAACTCAAAACAATGAATATAAACTGGATAACTATAGATATGGGAATGTTCTGGGTAAATACAGATTCGGTAACAGGACTGTCGATTTGTGGACCCTATTACCGCAAAACATAGGGGGATATTAATAGTAGTAATAAGTGTCAACACAAGACATAACACGAAACAATGAGTATAAATTGGATAAGATTAGATTTATAATAGACATGGGTAAATACTGGTTCGGTAACAGAGTTGTTGATTTGTAGAACCAATTACCGCCTACTGTGGTGGAGGTGGGGTCCTTCAATTGTTTCAAGAGTGGGATGGACATGTATATGAGTGGGATTGGGTGGTTATAAATAGCAGTTGCCTTGTATGGGCCAATAGGCCTTCTGCAGTCACCTTCCTATGCTCATAACTGTTGCACCAACAGAATCTCATTCTTGCTCTAATGATCCATTTGTGAAGATGTGAGTGGTTGTTTGTGTTGAGATATTTTCCATCAATAGCATGTTGATGTTGTCTCACAATCGACTACTATAACAAAATTTATCATAGTACGGGCTATTGCGTGCTGTAGTGGCTCAGTGATATATCCATTTATTTCAGATACTAGGCAAAAACTCCATGTCACCAGACTTCACCTGATATGATTTAGCTCATAAGGCGCCGAACCTACTCAGACCCTCACTTGCTTCCCCAGTTCTTTCCTGGTCGTGCTGTTTGTTTACGCTCGTCCGTTGTTGTAACCATGGCAAAGACTAATCCATTTGAGAAGAGTTACTTCTCACCCCGCAAGATTCAGATGAGAGAGCAAAATACAATTCTGAAGCTCTCCACCGCCAAAATTTCCAAACTCAGGCGCACAAATACGTCCTTGCATCGGTATGTTATGTTGAAGAACCTCAAGAAACGGGTGGAGCAGGAGTTAACGATAAACAGGTTAGAATATATGGAAGAATTATTTAACGGTAAGT
>NC_091175.1:35232365-35237365 GCF_040958095.1 Procambarus clarkii
CCATGACTAACAAGATACACAGTGAGGGTCCCCACCATGACTAACAAGGTGCACTATGAGGGGTCCCCACCATGACTAACAAGGTACACCAGTGAGGGGTCCCCACCATGACTAACAATGGTACACCAGTGAGGGGTCCCCACCATGACTCTAACAGGGTACACTAGTGAGGGGTCCCCACCATGACTAACAAGGTACACTAGTGGAGGGGTCCCCACCATGACTAACAAGGTACACTAGTGAGGGGTCCCCACCATGACTAACAAGGTACACTAGTGAGGGGTCCCCCACCATGACTAACATGGTACACCAGTGAGGGGTCCCCACCATGACTAACAAGGTACACTAGTGAGGGGTCCCCACCATGACTAACAAGGTCACTAGTGAGGGGTCCCCACCATGACTAACAAGGTGCACTAGTGAGGGGTCCCCACCATGACTAACAAGGTACACCAGTGAGGGGTCCCCACCATGACTAACAAGATACACTAGTGAGGGGTTCCCCACCATGACTAACAAGGTGCACTAGTGAGGGGTCCCCACCATGACTAACAAGGTACACCAGTGAGGGGTCCCCACCATGACTAACAATTGGTACACCAGTGAGGGGTCCCCACCATGACTAACAAGGTACACTAGTGAGGGGTCCCCACCATGACTAACAAGGTACACTAGTGAGGGGTCCCCACCATGACTAACAAGGTGCACTAGTGAGGGGTCCCAACCATGACTAACAAGGTACACCAGTGAGGGGTCCCCACCATGACTAACAAGGTACACCAGTGAGGGGTCCCCACCATGACTAACCAAGGTACACCAGTGAGGGTCCCCACCATGACTAACAAGGTACACCAGTGAGGGGTCCCCACCATGACTAACAAGGTACACCAGTGAGGGGTCCCCACCATGACTAACAAGGTACACCAGTGAGGGTCCCCACCATGACTAACAAGGCACACCAGTGAGGGGTCCCACCATGACTAACAAGGTACACCAGTGAGGGGTCCCCACCATGACTAACACGGTACACCAGTGAGGGGTCCCCACCATGACTAACAAGGTACACCAGTGAGGGGTCCCCACCATGACTAACAAGATACACTAGTGAGGGGTCCCCCACCATGACTAACAAGGTACACCAGTGAGGGGTCCCCACCATGACTAACAAGGTACACTAGTGAGAGGTCCCCACCATGACTAACAAGGTACACCAGTGAGGGGGTCCCCACCATGACTAACAAGGTACACCAGTGAGGGGGTCCCCACCATGACTAACAAGGTACACCAGTGAGGGGTCCCCACCATGACTAACAAGGTACACTAGTGAGAGGTCCCCACCATGACTAACAAGGTACACTAGTGAGGGGTCCCCACCATGACTAACAAGGTACACTAGTGAGGGGGTCCCCACCATGACTAACAAGGTACACTAGTGAGGGGTCCCCACCATGACTAACAAGGTACACCAGTGAGGGGTCCCCACCATGACTAACAAGGTACACTAGTGAGGGGTCCCCACCATGACTAACAAGGTACAACCAGTGAGGGGTCCCCACCATGACTAACAAGGTACACCAGTGAAGGGTCCCCACCATGACTAACAAGGTACACCAGTGAGGGGTCCCCACCACCCAGGCTTTCCTCACCTCTGATGTTTGATAATGACTGAGTAGTCTCGGGCACAAGAGCCACGGGAACTTCAAGTTATGAGTCAGTAAGGTCGGGAAAGTTGGGACGTTAAAGAAGTTAATAGAATAGTGAAGAAGTTAGCATGAGTGGGAGGTTGGTGCTGGGGTTACCAGTGGGAGGTGTACTGTGGGAGGTTGGTGCTGGGGTTACCTGTGGGAGGTGTACTGTGGGAGGTGTACTGTGGGAGGTTGGTGCTGGGGTTACCTGTGGGAGGTGTACTGTGGGAGGTTGGTGTTGGGGTTACCTGTGGGAGGTGTACTGTGGCAGGTTGGTGCTGGGGTTACCTGTGGGAGGTTGGTGCTGGGGTTACCTGTGGGAGGTTGGTGTTGGGGTTACCTGTGGGAGGTTTGGTGTTGGGGTTACCTGTGGGAGGTGTACTGTGGGAGGTTGGTGCTGGGGTTACCTGTGGGAGGTGTACTGTGGGAGGTTGGTGTTGGGGTTACCTGTGGGAGGTGTACTGTGGGAGGTTGGTGCTGGGGTTACCTGTGGGAGGTGTACTGTGGGAGGTTGGTGCTGGGGTTACCTGTGGGAGGTTGGTGCTGGGGTTACCTGTAGGAGGTACTGTGGGAGGTTGGTGTTGGGGTTACCTGTGAGAGGTGTTCTGTGGGAGGTTGGTGTTGGGGTTACCTGTGGGAGGTACTGTGGGAGGTTGGTGCTGGTGTTACCTGTGGAAGGTGTTCTGTGGGAGGTTGGTGTTGGGGTTACCTGTGGGAGGTTGGTGTTGGGGTTACCTGTGGGAGGTTGGTGCTGGGGTTACCTGTGGGAGGTACTGTGGGAGGTTGGTGCTGGGGTTACCTGTGGGAGGTTGGTGTTGGGGTTACCTGTGGGAGGTTGGTGCTGGGGTTACCTGTGGGAGGTACTGTGGGAGGTTGGTGTTGGGGTTACCTGTGGGAGGTTGGTGTTGGGGTTACCTGTGGGAGGTTGGTGCTGGGGTTACCTGTGGGAGGTTGGTGCTGGGGTTACCTGTGGGAGGTACTGTGGGAGGTTGGTGTTGGGGTTACCTGTGGGAGGTTGGTGTTGGGGTTACCTGTGGGAGGTTGGTGTTGGGGTTACCTGTGGGAGTTGGTGTTGGGGTTACCTGTGGGAGGTTGGTGCTGGGGTTACCTGTGGGAGGTTGGTGCTGGGGTTACCTGTGGGAGGTTGGTGCTGGGGTTACCTGTGGGAGGTGTACTGTGGGAGGTTGGTGCTGGGGTTACCTGTGGGAGGTACTGTGGGAGGTTGGTGTTGGGGTTACCTGTGGGAGGTGTACTGTGGGAGGTTGGTGCTGGGGTTACCTGTGGGAGGTTGGTGCTGGGGTTACCTGTGGGAGGTACTGTGGGAGGTTGGTGTTGGGGTCCCATTACAACGTACATGCTCAGCAACGCATGTGCGTTGCTGAGCCACAGCAACCTTCCACTCTCTCCCAGTCCTCCCCACCATTCCCCCCTCTTCCCCATCCCCCTCGTCCTCCCCACCATCTTCCACTCCCCATGTCCCCTCATCCCCACCATCCTCCACTCCTTCGTCCCCTTCTCTCCCACCATTACCCCCTCCCCTGTCCCCTTATGCCCCCACCATCCCCCACTCTCGTCCCCTCGTCCTCCCCACCATTCCCAACTCCCTCATCCAATGCATTCCCAAATGATTTGATATTCCCCATCAGAAAATTAGAATATCAAATCATCTGATGTTCCAATCACTGAATTATAAGAAAAACGGTTAAAAACGAAATGAAAAAAATGAAAAAAATGAAAAATAAACTATACTCACGAAATGAACGGTTTTGTAAACAACACCGCTCAATTCCATTGCAGTCTCACACAAAATAAAATCAAAATGAAAATAAATCGAAATCTATGAAAATTCAATTTATCAATGCAATCCCAAACATTGAAATGAAATTGTAACATTTAGTATAGCATGTGTTGCTTTTACTTGCAACAGATGGTGCTGTTTTTCAAAAGTCACAGGTCTGGCATATATACTAATACTCACGAAATGAACGGTATGGTAAACAAGACAGCTCAATGCCGATGCAATGTTACACAAAACAATGAAATCAAAATGAAAATAAATCGAAATAGATGAAAATTAAATTTATAAATGCAATCGGAAGCATTGAAATGGAATCGTAACATATTTAGTATAGCATGTGTTGCTATTACGTGCAACAGATGGTGCTGTTTTAAGGACAAAAAAATTCACAGGTGAGATATGTATATAGTAGGTATATAAAATCACACGCCTATTAGAATGCAACGTCATGTCAAAATTTCAAAGCAATCGGTTAAGAGGTTTGGAAGATTTCCCTCACATGAAAAAGTTTTTTCCCGTCACGTGACATCTATATAGTATGTATATAAAAACACGCTCGGATGCGAATGGAACTTCGAGACAAAATTTCAGTGCAATCGATGAAGAACTTTCGGAGATTACGGATTTGGAACAAACGAGCATTTACATTTTTATTTATATAGATTAGGTACATGTGCATTTGTGCAGCTTCCCTAGACTACATGAAGGAGAGTACAGGTGTCAAAAAGCTAGCTACGTGATGCTAAAAATCCCCATCACACAGGATAGTCATATAGAGACACGTGATAAGCAGTCTGCACTGACAGACTCTGGGACGAATCCCAGAGTCTGTCCCAGAATTCTAGATGATATCCTCATCTGTGTTGATGAGGATATCATCAACACAGGAGTGAATAAGGTAGCAGTGAGACTAAAAGTCCCCATCTCGCAGAGTATATATATGACCATTTAGGATGAGGTTAAGGGGACCAGGAACTGGGTCGATGTTAGCTGTGGCAGCAGCTGGATATTCTGTCTCGCTCCCGAGTATGATAGAAAGTATTAAGAGTGTTTCTGACTGTTTATATTATTGGATGAAAATGTTTAATATGGAGTTATTTTCCTTTGTCGATTATTTCACTGATATTGATGACTGGATATATCTAGTGATGGTCTGGTTGTATGTATAAATTATATATTATTTTAAGCCTTCTGATTTTTGCAGTGACAGATGCCTTGAAAGATATACTGTCTTGCCTATATATTGAGATCGTTGGGGCTGACAGTCCCCATGTGGGCATAGGAAGACATAGACGACATTCGTCTCTTTCAAGTCGATTTGCTTTGTGTTAGCGAGTTCTTGTAGCAAACTGTGAACTGTATCTTCATGTTAGTGTCAGGTGGGACAGCTTGATCTGCCAGTAATATCTTCCAGATCCCTCTCTCTCTCTCTCTCTCTCTCTCTCTCTCTCTCTCTCTCTCTCTCTCTTCTCCTCTCTCTCTCTCTCTCTCTCTCTCTCTCTCTCTCTCTCTCTCTC
>NC_091175.1:35242365-35247365 GCF_040958095.1 Procambarus clarkii
TGCCGGTTGCTGAGGGCTTCTGGTGATGCTGCTGACTTGAATTGTCTCTCTTGCTTATTTCCGGCTGGTCTGGCTTAATCATTTGGCCAGGAAGAGATGAATGCTGCTCTACAAAGCATCGCCCAGCCGTTGAATTCATCGTCCGGCGGAAATACGTGCCGATTTTTGGCAGTAAAGTGAATCACTATGAAAATTCTCCCCTCCCTCCACCCATGTAACAGATTTTAGGTATTAATGCGGTAGTTTTGTGGCCGTTATAGTGACTGACAGTACCAGCTGACCTCTCCATAGGAGCCGTGATGCAGTGTGTGTGAGAGGTTATGAGACACACGCGGCAGTGAGAGATATTGGCGCCAAGACGGCCGCCCAAGCTTCTAAATGTTAAACATTCCTTCTTGCGACACGTGGCAACGGGATGGGCGGCAGATGTCGTACGGCGGCGTCGTAGTTGTTGTTGTTGTGGTGCTGCCGGGCTGACTCACTGGCGTCCTACGCCCGCCAGCCACACCTCTCAGGGGGGGTTGGGGGGGTGGAAGGGGGGTTTTAATCCCCCATTTGGGCCGTATATATACATATATATATATATATATATATATATATATATATATATATATATATATATATATATATATATATATATATATATATATATATATATATATATATATATATGTATATATACGGCCCAAATGGGGGATATATATATATATATATATATATGTCGTACCTAATAGCCAGAACGCACTTCTCAGCCTACTATTCAAGGCCCGATTTGCCTAATAAGCCAAGTTTTCATGAATTAATGTTTTTTTTCGTCTACCTAACCTACCTAACCTAACCTAACCTAGCTTTTTTTGGCTACCTAACCTAACCTTACCTATAAATATAGGTTAGGTTAGGTTAGGTAGGGTTGGTTAGGTTCGGTCATATATCTACGTTAATTTTAACTCCAATAAAAAAAATTGACCTCATACATAGAGAAAAGGGTTGCTTTATCATTTCATAAGAAAAAAATTATAGTAAATATATTAATTCAGGAAAACTTGGCTTATTAGGCAAATCGGGCCTTGAATAGTAGGCTGAGAAGTGAGTTCTGGCTACTAGGTACGACATATATATATTTATATATTTGTTTCTATAGTGGGTTGTTCAGCTTTTGAACACTATACAGGTTTCAACAATTAAAAGCTTGAACAACCTATTTATACAAATATTGCAAGCAAGCTTTATCCTTGATTATCAAGGTGTTATTATTACTGGTCGGAGTATTACTGATGATGATCGGAGTATTGTTATTGGAGTACTGTTGACGAACTGCTTGACGCGTGGGAAGCATTCAAGCTGGAGATTGTGTGGTACAAGGCGCTTTGTAACGAGGCTGTTCTTTGGCAAAGTGGGTGTGGATATGAGTGAGCTGCTGCTGCTGCTGGTTGATGCCCAGGTTCGAATCCTTGCTGCCTCATTAGAGTATTGTTGGAGGGGAAAAAATAGTGATGCTTGGGAACTGTTCCCGGTATGGAAAATATCCATAAGAAGATGTAACAATATTATTAATGGGGTTTTGTTTAATTCCATGTACATGTATTATAGTTATAAATAATATGTATACAAAATATATACCAGAACGCTAGTTCATGGCCTCAAAATTAATTTTCATTGATATATCACGCCATTGTGATATGTGTAATATATCCTTGTATTCAATATGCAAGGATATACTGCAATATACATATATATATATATATATATATATATATATATATATATATATATATATATATATATATATATATATATATATATATATATATTCCCTTGCTGTAATATGTATTTAAAAGTTCCGGAATTTTCCCGGGTGATAAGGTATCAATAGCCTCGCGTACTCGTACTAAATGTGTTGTTAAACTCTAAATAGCTGCTCCTGCCCCTCCCTCACTCTGTCTGTCTCTCTCTCTCTCTCTCTCTCTCTCTCTCTCTCTCTCTCTCTCTCTCTCTCTCTCTCTCTCTCTCTCTCTCTCTCTCTCTCTCTCTCTCTCTCTCTCATACCTCCTCCCTCATTATATTAACTCCCTCCGCTTCCTCTATTGTGAGAATCATTTCCCCCCCTTCCCTATACCCCCTCCTCCTCCTCCCCTTCCTATCCAAAGGACTCCCCTACCGACCCATCCTTTCCAATCCCACTCCGACCCCTTCCATATGGTGCCCTTCCCTACCGGGGCCCGTCCCGTTCCCTCCCCTCAGGACCCCCCCGCTCTCCCCTCTGTTGCTACCCGCGACCTCAGCGCCACCGCGCGGCCGCTTCCTGAAACACAGACGTAAACACAACGCATTGATGTAAACAAAGAGAAAATGCCTGTTGATTATTTTTGTTTTGGCGTGCAAGGGAGAGTTGTGAAGGGAATGCTTTTGATATTTTTAGTAAATTACACCTTAGGCTATTAAGAGGGAGGGTTGTTGAATTTGTCAAATGTTTTAGGTCAAGGGGAGCAAAGGTTATGTGAATACTTTTAGGTGGGAGAGAGGTTGGAACAGGGTAGTGGTGACGGAGGGTGTGGTAGGGGGGGTGGAGATGAGATGGAGGAAGAGAATAAAAGGGGGGAGAAGAGGAGGGGAGGTTGCGGCACGTGCGAGACCCTCCCTAACCCCCCCTTCTCTATCAAATGCCCAGCGCACACACCCCTACACAACACGTGCCATATCGACCCCCCTCTCACAAATACACACCGCCAACGGACCACCCCCACTCCCCCTCATCTCCATAATTCTCACTACTTCCCCAACCCCCCTATGTATCCGGTCTTCTATTATTCCCCTTCGCGTAGTGGCAATATGGTGAACTGACCTTGCATCTGCTCTCTCTGTCTCTCTCTCTCTCTCTCTCTGTCTCTGTATCTCTCTCTCTCTCTCTCTCTCTGTCTCTGTCTCTCTCTCTCTCTCTCTCTCTGTCTCTCTCTCTCTGTCTCTGTCTCTCTCTCTCTCTCTCTCTGTCTGTCTGTCTGTCTGTCTGTCTGTCTGTCTCTCTCTGTCTGTCTGTCTGTCTGTCTGTCTCTCTCTCTCTCTCTCTCTCTCTCTCTCTCTCTCTCTCTCTCTCTCTGTCTGTCTCTGTATCTCTCTCTCTGTCTCTCTCTCTCTCTCTGTCTGCCTGTCTGTCTGTCTGTCTGTCTGTCTCTCTCTCTCTCTCTCTCTCTCTCTCTCTCTCTCTCTCTCCTCTCTCTCTCTCTCTCTCTCTCTCTCTCTCTCTCTCTCTCTCTCTCTCTCTCTCTCTCTGTCTCTCTCTTTCTCTCTCTTGTCTTGTGTATTACTGTGCTCTATGAATTGCTTTGTCTTGTGTGTGTTGCTTTGTCTTGTGTGTGTTGCTTTGTCTTGTGTGTGTTGCTTTGTCTTGTGTGTGTTGCTTTGTCTTGTGTGTGTTGCTTTGTCTTGTGTGTGTTGCTTTGTCATGTGTGTGTTGCTTTGTCATGTGTGTGTGTTGCTTTGTCATGTGTGTGTGTTGCTTTGTCTTGTGTGTGTTGCTTTGTCTTGTGTGTGTTGCTTTGTCTTGTGTGTGTTGCTTTGTCTTGTGTGTGTTGCTTTGTCTTGTGTGTTGCTTTGTCTTGTGTGTTGCTTTGTCTTGTGTGTGTTGCTTTATCTTGTGTGTGTTGCTTTGTCTTGTGTGTTGCTTTGTCTTGTGTGTTGCTTTGTCTTGTGTGTGTTGCTTTGTCATGTGTGTGTTGCTTTGTCATGTGTGTGTGTTGCTTTGTCTTGTGTGTGTTGCTTTGTCTTGTGTGTGTTGCTTTGTCTTGTGTGTGTTGCTTTGTCTTGTGTGTTGCTTTGTCTTGTGTGTTGCTTTGTCATGTGTGTTGCTTTGTCATGTGTGTGTGTTGCTTTGTCATGTGTGTGTTGCTTTGTCATGTGTGTGTGTTGCTTTGTCATGTGTGTGTGTTGCTTTGTCTTGTGTGTGTTGCTTTGTCATGTGTGTGTTGCTTTGTCATGTGTGTGTTGCTTTGTCATGTGTGTGTTGCTTTGTCATGTGTGTGTTGCTTTGTCTTGTGTGTGTTGCTTTGTCATGTGTGTGTTGCTTTGTCTTGTGTGTTGCTTTGTCTTGTGTTGCTTTGTCTTGTGTGTGTGTTGCTTTGTCTTGTGTGTGTTGCTTTGTCTTGTGTGTGTGTTGCTTTGTCTTGTGTGTTGCTTTGTCTTGTGTGTGTTGCTTTGTCTTGTGTGTGTGTTGCTTTGTCTTGTGTGTTGCTTTGTCTTGTGTGTGTGTTGCTTTGTCTTGTGTGTGTGTTGCTTTGTCTTGTGTGTTGCTTTGTCTTGTGTGTGTTGCTTTGTCTTGTGTGTGTGTTGCTTTGTCATGTGTGTGTTGCTTTGTCTTGTGTGTGTTGTTTTGTCTTGTGTGTGTGTTGCTTTGTCATGTGTGTGTTGCTTTGTCATGTGTGTGTTGCTTTGTCTTGTGTGTGTTGCTTTGTCTTGTGTGTGTTGTTTTGTCTTGTGTGTGTGTTGCTTTGTCATGTGTGTGTGTTGCTTTGTCTTGTGTGTGTTGCTTTGTCTTGTGTGTGTTGTTTTGTCTTGTGTGTGTGTTGCTTTGTCTTGTGTGTGTGTTGCTTTGTCTTGTGTGTGTTGCTTTGTCTTGTGTGTGTTGCTTTGTCTTGTGTGTGTTGCTTTGTCTTGTGTGTGTTGCTTTGTCTTGTGTGTGTTGTTTTGTCTTGTGTGTGTTGTTTTGTCTTGTGTGTGTTGTTTTGTCTTGTGTGTGTGTTGCTTTGTCTTGTGTGTTGCTTTGTCTTGTGTGTGTGTTGCTTTGTCTTGTGTGTTGCTTTGTCTTGTGTGTGTGTTGCTTTGTCTTGTGTGTTGCTTTGTCTTGTGTGTTGCTTTGTCTTGTGTGTTGCTTTGTCTTGTGTGTTGCTTTGTCTTGTGTGTGTTGCTTTGTCTTGTGTGTGTGTTGCTTTGTCATGTGTGTGTTGCTTTGTCTTGTGTGTGTTGCTTTGTCATGTGTGTGTTGCTTTGTCATGTGTGTTGCTTTGTCT
>NC_091175.1:35252365-35292365 GCF_040958095.1 Procambarus clarkii
CAGCTGAGAAGATAGCGCTTAGGATTCGCAATCCTGAGGTTTCGGGTTCGAACCCCAGTGGAGGCAGAGACAAATGGACAAAAAGTGTTTTTCACCCTGATGCCCCTGTTACCTAGGAGTAAATAGGTACTTGGGAGTTAGACAGCTGCTACGGGCTGCTTCCTGGGGGGGGGGGGTGTATAACAGAAAGGAGGCCTGGTCGAGGACCGGGCCGCGGGGACGCTAAGCCCCGAAACCATCACAATATAACTGACATGCTGATATGAGTGTGTTTGTAAGGGGGGAAGGGGGAGGGGTTGAGGCCTTTGTTAGTAAGTAGCGTCTTATTTAAACCCTTATTGTTGCTTATTTTTCTATTGTTTATCTAAGTTATGTTTCGATCTGATATCAACAACACAATTACTGAACAATTATCGTAATCTATAAAGACAAAATATTCAAATCGCAGCTAAAATTAATAATATTTGAACGAATATTATTGTTAAATACAAGACTAAAATCAGACTAACATTTTGTTATTAACATTTTTTTTACGATAATAATAATAATTTAAAAACATTGTAATGAAAATTAATATTATTAATGTACATTAATGAAATTATATCTAGTTCACAACATACGTGGGGCCTCGTAGCCTGGTGGATAGCGCGCAGGACTCGTAATTCTGTGGCGCGGGTTCGATTCCCGCACGAGGCAGAAACAAATGGGCAAAGTTTCTTTCACCCTGAATTCACCCTGTTACCTAGCAGTAAATAGGTACCTGGGAGTTAGTCAGCTGTCACGGGCTGCTTCCTGGGGGTGGAGGCCTGGTCGAGGACCGGGCCGCGGGGACACTAAAGCCCCGAAATCATCTCAAGATAACCTCAAGATATAACGTAAAGAAGAGTTATTGCATTCGAATTTTAAAAGCTGGAGATATATAAGCAGGGAGTGAGCGTGAGTGGATGTCCGCAGTAGTAATCAATAAACATTCTACATTGGGGTTGTTATTCTCTCCCTCTGTTTCTTTCTTCGTCTGTTTCTTTCTATCTGTTCCTCATTCCCACTTCCCGTCCCACTCTTGCCCATTCTTTCTCTCTCCCCCCCTGTTTGTGCCTCTCTAATCTGTGTGTGTGTCTGTGCCAAAGTCTATATGCCTGTCTGTCTCTCAAGCCAGCACATGTTATATTCATATGGCAATATCAGTGTATATTCTTAAATTCAAGTATATGTAAGAATATTTTCTTACAATATTATAATATATTCTCATAATATATATAAGAATATAAATATAATTATAAAGCCAAGAACCGTGTATATTCTTCCATAAGTCCAGTACGGGCTCACCATAGCCCGTGCTGCTTGGAACGTTTTGTTCTAAGTAGCTGAATCTAAAACAACAACAACATTACACATAGAAATCACAATAGCTGATGCATCAAATGAACAAATCCACAAGGGCCGTGATGAGGGTTCGAACCAACATCCGAAAGGATCCCAGATGCGCCTTAATTGACTGTGCCCCAGAAGTTCTTCTTCATCTATGATTCATCTGAATCATAATGATTTATGATTTCTGTGTGTAATGAAATAAGGGCGAAGAGGTAGAACAGCTTGTTGACAGATCTCGGGTGCATGGGGGGAGTTGTGTAAAACTCTGGTTTGTGTCTCGGAGAGGCTGCAGGATCCGTGTGAGGGCAGATGAACTGCCGGTTGCAATTCTTTTCACCGTGTCGTGAAACAGTCGATTAAAGCGCGTCTGGAACTCTCTCGGACGTAGATTCAAACCCTCATTACGGCCCTTGTAGTTTTGTTCAACAACATTGTTCCATATATAGCTAACTAGGGGATGTCCGGCATTGTATGGGTCTCTCCCTCTCTTCTTCTTTAGTATCTCTCTCTAACACTTTGTATTGATATCTGTATATCTCAATCTCTCCCTCTTTATCTTTAACTCTATCTCTATTTCTCTCTTAACTTCAACTCTGACTCTTTGTCTCTGGCTTATAAAAGTTACAATTGTCTACCATTACCATATGAGCAGTTGCCGATAGGAGGAGCTTAACTGCATGAAATAGTAAATAATAGAATAGTTTCCCCAATTATTTGGGAAAGTGGAGGGCATTGAGAAAGCCTTGAAAGCCGGGGAAAATCATCTGGTTTATCCTAATACAACCCAAGTACGAAGAGCAAGAAATTTATTTTAATATTCCTCAAGATCAATGAATGATGATGTACTTTACTATAAGAAAAAAAATGGTTTTGAAAGTTTTTGTTTTTGAAACAATTTTGAGGTAAACTGAGAACAGCATTGCACATATATTCAAATGACCAATGTCAGTTTATATACTTAATTATAGAGCTAAGAATGTATATTCTTCCCTATATAGCTAACTAGGGGGTTGTAACTCCACTATAAAGTACCCCTAATATTGTAACATTACTAACTAAATATTATTGTATCCTAGACTATATTTGGTGGTGAGAAGTAAAATAGAGGAAGGACGGTAGGAATAAGGGATGGAGGAATAAGGATGGGTGGATAGGTGGGAATGATTAGAAAACGTGGACGGGAAGGGGGAACTCGTCTGTGAGGAAACAGAAAACGAGGGGCGCACGGGAAGCGAGAAGGAGGGGTAGGAAGAAGCAGGAGGGGAGAGTAAGTAGGAGTAGAGAGTACCCTGAGGAATACTAATATATATATACTGAGTAACACTTCCTACCGGTTGCACTTGGTAACACTTTGTTATTGAGCACTGTATTTATATTTAACGTAATATGAACTGACATATGATGTACCACTGATGGTTACACCGGAACCAAAGGTACCCTTCCAAGGAAATGCTATACAGGATTAACTATGCTGCCACCATCTGACTTGTCCATTAACTATATCAAGCAATGAGGCAAGAAACATTGCTCGAGTTGGAGAGTCCTTTTTCTTTAACTGTCAGTAATTATGGGACGGTTGTTAGCAAACTATATCCAGAGGCTACAGAGGATCCAACAATTGACACAGACGGAAAGTGTAACATGAGTTTATAGAGAACAAATTATGCTATTCACCCCTATAAATCCTACTCTAACACTGGCCAATTGTTAAGACATTTAGACATGGAACAAAACTCTTAGAGATCACACTTTACCTTAAGACCTCTGTCTCTCCATCCGGTGGATTCACTCTGTCTCTCCCAGGCTGTGTGATGTTCTTCACAGACCCACTCTAGACCCTGGTGTCCAGCACTCTGTCTCCTATCATACAAGGGTATATATATATACAACCGAATCAGGGGGTGCATTTTGTACTGTTGTGGGAAAGTCTGGTGTGGTCCTGTTCCCAGCTGATTCAGTCTACACGGGAAAAAGTGTTTTACACACCTAAATAGTTGGTCAGCACATCAGGGCGTCAGCTTCCCATGATGTGCAAAAAAACACTCAAGATGTACCATTAAGTTGTTTGTCAAGACCATCAGGATTATTCATAAACAGGAACAAGCTGACTAGGGAGGAGCCAGAAAATATATCAATTAATTCTAGCTGAATCTAAGGTCATAGGCTGACCTTACTAGGAAGTTCTCATGGTGTGTCATGGGGGTGTACTCTTTGGGCGTTACAGGGTACTCGGATCTGTATGTGTCGCACTCTCTCTGTATCTCTCTCTCTCTCTCTCTCTGTACCTCTATGTATCTAATCAATATTTGTGTCTTTACCTCTCTAACTCTACCTCTCTCTCTCTCTCTGTGAGGGAAATATTTCCCATATAAAAACGAATAATAATTATATGTAATAAACAACTATGAGGACTCGTCTTCATAGTTACGAAATAAAAACATTTAACAAAATGAGCAAATCTGACAGATTCCTTCTAATAGAGACTGACACAATAGTTCTGACAGAGACAGTCTACAAAAGTTGATATGAGACGAGTTAGCTACTCAAATTACCTGGTTGATTAATTCCTCTTCAAAGTAGAGGAAATAAGAATTACCACTTTAAAAGATAACGAGATTAATAAGATAAAAGTTGATTTTACTATCAGTAACAATTGAATGGTCACCCCCCCAATGTGGGAAAATCCTAGCAGACAATTATTTCTTTTTATTCTATTTTTGTTGCTCGAATATTATATTATTATTATTATGCTAAGTGGACTGTATAAATTGTTTCTGCCAATCAGAAACTAATCTACACATAGTTTGAGGGACAATTTGTAGCTTATACCACCTTGTACAGGACAAAACTACAAATTGTTTACCTTATTATTAATATAAATTATGCCACATATGGTGGCCTAATCTACTATTATTCTTAAATCTACTACTCTTTCTACAGTTTCAATAATTATCTACTGTAAAACAAATTTTCCTTAGCTGATACTGTAGGTGTGGCCTAAATAGGCTGGCTATTAATCTTCCATCAGATTAGGGTGCGGCTATGTGCTTCAGGTTACCATGTAATGGCGGCTATCTGGTCCCACTTGTTCAGCTTGGGTAGTAACAAACCTCACTACTTGTGGGACAGCTCAGATTTTCAGTTACTCCAAATGAAATATTACATGTAAAAAGTTAAGGCTGTAAGAATTGCACATTAACATATTAAGTACAGGTGTGACATTGAATATTTGTGTGTAGTAAAGAGCTGAGTAAAACTCACGTTGTTTGGGGTTTTAATTCCACGTCTTAATGATATTTCCTATTTGAATAGTAACCTTATATCTGTGCTGGATTCACCTCAAGGTAGTTCCTCAATTATCACTCTTAGTTGGTACAGAGACACAGATTAACGTTCAAAGGTGAAATGATTATAGTTAAATTATTACTATGGTTATGGTATATGTACAACACAACTCGTGTTGTCATGAGTACTGCACAATAAAATATATTCTTGCTAGGCTGTACAATAGGTTCAACTCTAGACAAATGTAAAATCCTACCCTTACACCAGCTTAGTACAATAAATAAGTTAGACTAGGTTGCTGTACAACACCAGTCTAATAATGTCCTACCCCTGTATAAGGATTGGCTGTAAATATGGTAATATATGCAGTAATTGTAATGGTGCAATATTATGTAATGTTTATATAAACACTTAAAATTATATATGGGTATAATTAGCCTCATATCAACCTCTTGTAATGAAAAAGTACAATTGTTCTTTTGGATCAGTCCTCAGAACACTATTATAGTGCTTGCTGTTAGTTCTGTTCATTGTTAGCAGAGGTTAAAAAAAGTTAGAATAGAAAATTGTATAGCAGTGTCTAAAGAGTTGAGTAAAACTCACGTTGTTTGGGGTTTTAATCCCACGTCTTAACGATATTTCCTACAATAATAATGGCCAGTATTAAATGCAATAGAAATACTGAAAATTGTTCTTTTCTTTGTTCATGAGATCTTCGGTTCAAATCAAATCAAATCAAATATTTATTCAGGTAAAGTACATACATACAAGGTGAGATACAAACATTGATGGATTTATAGATAGAGCTAGTACATACAATGCTTAAAGCCACTATTACGCAAAGGGTTTCGGGTTGGTTGGATCATAGAGGATCCTGTGTCAAGCTCGTTGGAAGAACGGTTATGTGTTGTATAAATTGTCAGGGAGTGCTTCCTGACTCGTGCGTTTACGTTCTGTGTGCGTACGTGACCAGCCTTCCTGTTAGGGGTGGTGTCCTAAAATGTTTTGCTGGTTCTATTTGTATCTTAAGGAATAGAGTTAAGCTATATTCCTGGTGTATTTAATTATTTTCAGTCCTAGTGAATATTATTTTATTAAGTATAAACACTAGACTGAAGTTTTATAAGAGATGAGAGTTTAATATATTATGTGTTGACGATGACGTCATGGAATCTCCCATTCTCTGATTTTTAAGGGTAAATTATGTAATTATGTGTGTCGGATTTCCGACACCCGATTGAATAATAAACCTTGACCTACGGATGCGGGTGAGGGAGGTAGGGAAGGAGGAAGAGGGGCATTACAGCCACGTCAGTTTGCCTGCTACTACACGCGTTGACAAATGTGGTACATGGTGGACGATTTCGCCACACCAAGTCGTTGAAGGCCGATCAGAAATCCCTGTTCGACGAGCCTTGATCCGACCCAAGCTTAACTGCTAGGTAACCTGAGGTTTCCACAGTGTGAGGTCTCCATCACTGTGCGAGGCGTGAGGTGGAACTAGTTAATCTAGATGGTTGTTCTGTTCTAGGAATGACCATCCACAAAGTTTATGCTGTTTAAAATGTCATCTGAACAGCCAAGGCTAATAATATTTACTAACCATAATTCAGATAAGGCAGGGAAATTAAATAATATAGTAGAGTATACCTTAACATTTAATTTAAATTTATTTTATAATTACAACTCCAGTTCTGTCTGAAGTTTAACTAACAGAGAGGCCCCCACTATGGGAATTGTGTGGAAAGTTACCTATGCTATACAGTCCGTTAGAAATCAATGCCAAATAATTAAATATACAGATCACTTGCTAAATTTTAAATATATAATTAAATTATCCAAACAATTCCAAACTGAATTTCTCTCTCAATATCTATGTATCCCTTTATATCTGTAACTCTCTCTCTTTCTCTCTCTTTCAATCTTTCTTATAATATGGTATTTAATGAATACAGCTCATGCGCTATAAGGAAAAAATGAAAATATAAAAACGGAAACCACACACGAAACTCAGTCAAGTCATACCATAGCAGGAAAAGGCAATGTAAAGGGCCTGGGTGTACTCATGTCAGAAGACCTTACCTTTAAAAAATACAATAAAGTAGCCGTCATAACTGCAAGTAAAATGACAGGCTGGATAACAAGAACCTTTCACACTAGAGATGCTATACCGATGATGATACTTTTCAAGACGCTTGTGCTCTCTAGAGTGGAGTACTGCTGCACAATGACAGCCCCTTTCAAAGCTGGAGAAATTGCTGACCTGGAGAGCGTGCAGAGATCCTTTTCTGCTAGAATCCACTCAGTAAAACACCTAAACTATTGGGACCGACAAGAATGCCAAAATCTGTATTATCTTGAGCGCAGGTGGGAGAGATACATAATAATTTACATGTGGAAAAAATTAGAGGGGTTGGTCCCAAACCTACCTTGAGGTTACCTTGAGGTGCTTCCGGGGCTTAGCGTCCCCGCGGCCCGGTCGTCGACCAGGCCTCCTGGTTGCCGGACTGATCAACCAGGCTGTTGGACGCGGCTGCTCGCAGCCTGACGTATGAGTCACAGCCTGGTTGATCAGGTAACCTGCACACAGAAATAACACCATGAGACCAGGAGACATGGCAGGATGTGTAGAATACCCCCGTTGAAGAGCAGAGGTGCAACAGGTACTCTGAGAGAGAACTATCAACATCAGGGGCCCGAGACTGTTCAACACGCTTCCACTACACATAAGGGACATAACTGGCCGACCCCTCACAATGTTCAAGAGAGAACTATCAACATCAGAAGCCCGAGACTGTTCAACACGCTTCCACTACACATAAGGGGCATAACTGGCCGACCCCTCACAGTGTTCAAGAGAGAACTATCAACATCAGAGGCCCGAGACTGTTCAACACGCTTCCACTACACATAAGGGACATAACTGGCCGACCCCTCACAGTGTTCAAGAGAGAACTATCAACATCAGAGGTCCGAGACTGTTCAACACGCTTCCACTACACATAAGGGGCATAACTGGCCGACCCCTCACAGTGTTCAAGAGAGAACTATCAACACCAGAGGCCCGAGACTGTTCAACACGCTTCCACGACACATAAGGGACATAACTGGCCGACCCCTCACAGTGTTCAAGAGAGAACTATCAACATCAGAGGCCCGAGACTGTTCAACACGCTTCCACTACACATAAGGGACATAACTGGCCGACCCCTCACAGTGTTCAAGAGAGAACTATCAACATCAGAGGCCCGAGACTGTTCAACACGCTTCCACTACACATAAGGGACATAACTGGCCGACCCCTCACAGTGTTCAAGAGAGAACTATCAACATCAGAGGCCCGAGACTGTTCAACACGCTTCCACTACACATAAGGGGCATAACTGGCCGACCGCTCACAGTGTTCAAGAGAGAACTTGACGAACACCCCAAAGAATATCTGATCAACAAGGCTGTGACTCATACACCAGGCTGCGAGCAGACGCGTCCAACAGCCTGGTTGACCAGTCCAGCAACCAGGAGGCCTGGTCGAGGACCGGACCGCGGAAACGTTGAACCCCGAAATCATTGCAAGGTAACCTTGACATGTCTCCCTGCACACACTATATATTTCTCAACATATCCAATATGTTTCCCTCCCACACACTCGATATATTTCCCCACACACCTGACATATTTCCCCCCACACACCTGACATATTACCCCTCACACACCTGACATATTACCCCCCACACACCTGACATATATTCCATCCACACACCTGGTATATTATCCCCCACACATTTGACATATTTTCCACCCACACACCTGACATATTACCCCCACACACCTGACATATTTTCCACTCATACACCTGGTATATTATCCCCTACACACCTGACATATTACCCTAAACACATTACATATTTCCACCACACACCTGACATAATTTTCCCCCACACACCTGACATATTTTCCCCCACACACCTGACATTTTTTCCCTCTACACACCTGACATTTTTCTCCACAAACCGGGAATATTTTCCAGCACAGGTTTCCCAACACACGCGGCACAGTGTCCAAGTTACAGTCTCAGGAGAAGTTGACCCAACACCTTCCCTTCTGTCTATGTCTGAGAGAGAGAATGTCTGTCTGTCTGCCTCCCTGTCTTTGTGTCTGTCTGTCTGAGGCTAGAGACTAAGTATACTGAGCTCCTCGGGTTTTATCGGGAGTGTCACAGAGTGTCTATGTCGGATCATTGCCCCCTCGCACGACACCTGATGATGTGAAATGTTCAACGCCTAAACCATAGACTTTTACAATAGTGTAAACACTACTGAATTTAGATATTTTGATTTTAATAACATTTGATAAGAATTGCATTCTGAGTGCAACATTTTGGTTGCACTCAAGCAGGGGGGGGGGGAGAAGACGGGGGGAAGGATGTGTGTGTGTGGGAGATGGGAAAGGTGTGTATATGGAAAGGAATGTATAGACAGTGTGAAGATGTATACAATGTTCAAGACAGTGTTACACACTGTGTAGGGAGGCAAGGCAGGTGAGAGAGAGAGAGAGACAGTCTTTGTATGGGAAGATGGGGAGGGGTGTATGGGGGGAGATCTATCCACCAGATAGACCCGAGCACCGCCGGGGTTCCTTCCCCGCAACCCCCCCCCCCCCCCCATCAAGTATTTATAGAAGAGAATGTTTGTCTGTTCGATTGTTATGGATAGCCTCTTGAGTGGTGGTATCTAGGGGGGAGGGAGTGTGCAGAGGAAGATCCCCCCTGCCCCTCCTTAAGTAGGACAGACTCCTATTGCGACAACCAACGACTCCTATGAAGTCTGAAATGTGGGTATAATTATCCATAGAAAGTTTACCAACAGATTTCTAGGCAGTTTCCTAAATTGAATGAACGTGGATATGGTCAATTCAGCGTTGATAATGTTAATGTAAGGGTTCGAACCTGGGCGGGAGAAAACGGGGGTATATTAAGGGAGAGAGAGAGAGAGAGAGAGAGAGAGAGAGAGAGAGAGAGAGAGAGAGAGAGAGAGAGAGAGAGAACAGGAGAGAGGGAGGGACAATTAGATGGGAGAATGGGAAGGAAGGAAGGAGGAAGGAGGGATGGAGGAAGAATGGGAGAGAGGAAGAGAGCGAGGGATGGAGAGAGAGAGAGAGAGACACTTGGCCATCCCCGGGGACCTCACCCATTTATTTATATGTGAATATTTCCTTGAGAAAACCTTCAGTTGTAGAAATGTAGAAAAAAAACATCTTGAATGAATTTTTAAAGGCAACTGTCAATATAATGTGAATAAATGTGTACTTACCTAGTTGTGCTTAACTAGTTGTGCTTGCGAGGGTTGAGCTCAGGCTCTTAGGTCCTGTCTCTCAACTGTCAATCAACTTGTGTACAGATTCCTGAGCCTATTGGGCTCTATTATATCTTCATTTGAAACTGTATGGGGTCTGCCTCCATCACATCACTGTCTAAGGCATTCCTTATCTACCCTGTCAATTCCTCTGAGAATTTTGTAGGTAGTGATCATGTCTCCCCTTACTCTTCTGTCTTCGAGTGTCGGCAGGTGCATTTCTCGCAGCCTTTCCTCGTAACTCATGCCTCTTAGTTCTGGGACTAGCTTAGTGGCATACCTCTGAACTTTTTTCAGCTTCGTCTTGTGCTTGACAAGGTACGGGCTCCATGCTGGGGCCGCATACTCCAGGATTGGTCTTACATATGTGGTGTACAAGATTCTGAACGATTCCTTACACAGGTTCCTGAAGGCAGTTCTGAAGTTAGCCAAGCTTGCATACTTCGCAGATGTTATTCTTTCTATGTGGGCTTCAGGAGACAGGTTTGGAGTGATATCAACTCCTAGATCTTTCTCTCTGTCCGTTTCATGAAGTATTTCATCTCCCATTCGAAATCTTGTGCCTGGTCTCCTGTTTCCACCGCCTAGTTTCATTACCTTACATTTACTCGGGTTGAACTTTAGTAGCCATTTGTTGGCCCATTTATTGTTTGTCTATATCATCTTGTAGCCTCATACTATCTTCCACTGTATTAGTCATCCTCATAATTTTTCCTGCTACTAGTGATTTGTGATACACTATGGAGAGTGGCAAGCACAGTGCTTCTGCTCCTTCCTTTAGCATCCATGGTTAGATTCCATCAAGGCCTATAGCCTTTGTCACATCCAACTCTAGCAAAAACGTCCTTACATCCCCACTAAGGATGTAAGGAAGCATCACAGCATCACTGCAAACTCTTCTAGTGGTGCCTGGTTAATTATTCCCTCTCATATCTCTGGAACTTCTCCTTGCTGTAACGTGAAGACCTGGAATTTCTTATTCAGTTCCTCGCACACTTCCTTGTCGTTTGTAGTGAATCTGTCTGCCCCTATCCTCTATTTCATTACCTGTTCCTTCACTGATGTTTTTCTCCTCTTGTAGCTGTGCAGCAATTTAGGTTGAGTCTTTGCTTGCGATGTCATTTTCGTATTGTCTTTCTGCCTCTTCTCACCCTGACATATTCATTCCTGGCTCTATGGTATCTTATTCTGCTCTCAAGTGTCCTGTTATTTCTATAGTTTCTCCATGTCCTTGTACTTAGTTGCTTTGCTAGCCTACATCTCTGGTTAAACCATGGGTTTCTCATCTGCATTTCGTTTTTTTTTTTCCTTTTGGACCGGGACAAACTTGTCTGAGGCCTTACACTTCTGTGTGAAGTAGTCCATCATGTCTTGGGCCGTCTTTCCTCTGAGCTCTGTTTCCCATGTTATATCTGTTAGGAATTTTCTTATCTCCTCATAGTTTCCCTTTCGGCATGCTAGCCTTTTGTTTTCAGTACTCCTCTTCGAGTTCTTTAACCCTTCTTCAACCAGATACTCAAACATCAGTACACTGTGGTCGCTGATTCCTACCAAGGCCTCGAAACCGATTTCCCTTATGTCAGAGTCATTCAGAGTGAAGACTAGGTCGAGTCTCGCTGGTTCATCATTGCCTTTCATTCTTGTGGGTTTCCTGACATGCTGGCTTAAAAAGTTTCTTGTCGTCACCTCCAATAATTTAGCTCTCTGTGTATCCTCGCCTCCATGCGGTTCCTCGCATGGAGGCGAGGAACTCTCTTCCCAGTCTATCCTTCATTGATTGAAGTCCCCCATGATGAGCAGGTGGAATCTATTTCTACAGACAGCAGAAGTTGCCCTCTCAATTATAGTGTTAACTGCCATGTTGTTGTTGTCACACTCTTGCCAGGGTCTTCTGTCGTTTGGTGGAGGGTTATATATCACTGCTACTACTATTCTTCTCCCATCATCGTGGTGCCTGTAATGTAGTTACTGAACCCCTCACAGCTTGTGATAACCATCTCCTTGAAACTCCATTCAAGGAGAAGCAAAGGAGCTAGCAAAGCCACACCTTTCCTTCCATCCCTCTCTTTCCTTATTACATTGTAATCCTGGTGAAACACTGCATTCGTCATGATTCCTGATACTTTTGTTTCTGTGAGTTAAATTACATCTGGGTTCACTTCTTGTGCTCTTTCCCTTAGTTTACTTGCCTTGCTTGTAATCCCATCTATGTTCGAGTACAGCACCTTGAAGCTGACTCTTTTCTGTCCGTCCTCGATTTCTGTTGATTCCCCTAAAGTAGGGAAACAGGGAAGGTCTGGGATATGACTAGGAAGGGGAACCTGGAATAGCTAGAGTGTGAAGGGGGAGGGGGCTGGGAGGCTCTGGTATGGGAAGGGTGGTGAAGGGAGGGCTTGGGGGGTGGGGGAGAAGACAGGGCTTGTGTGGTGGTGGAGAAAGGAGGACTTGGAGGTGGGGAAGAAGGGAGAGTGTGGGGGAGAGGGGGGGAGTGGAGGGAGTGTGTCCCAAGTGGGATCTTAGTGGGGGGGAAAGGCAGGGGATGGGGCAGGTAGAACATCTATTGGGTGGAAGGTGGAGGTGGTGCTCCTCTCACTGGGGCTGTTGAACTGCTTGTGGAGGGATCCCCACTTCTGGGATTGTAGGGTTCGGGGTTGTGGTTCCCTGATTCCTTTCTCTTACCCTGTGCTCTGCCATTTTGGCTGCTGCCCTCATTCTCTCTTCCCTTGTCATATCCCTCTGCAGGAATATGGTTTTGAATTTTGGTACATTTACTAATCTGTTCTTCCTTGCTAACAGTTTCTCTTTTGTGTTCACGCTCGTGAATACCACCTTTATCAATTGGGCTCTGTCCTTGTTGTACTGACCTAGCCTGAAAACTTTCTCAATATTCTGATCAGCCCTCTCCATCTGTACTCTTTTGAGGATCTCACTAACTGCGTTTTTGTCCTTTCCTCTCCACGCCACTGGATTGGCCCCTACTTGTTTCTTAATGCCTACTACGACTACTGCTCTTTTTCTATCGCCTGGTTAGTTTTGTGTGTGTGTGTGTGTGTGTGTGTGTGTGTACTCACCTAGTTGTACTCACCTAGTTGTGTTTGCGGGGGTTGAGCTCTGGCTCTTTGGTCCTGCCTCTCAACCGTCAATCAACAGGTGTACAGATTCCTGAGCCTATCGGGCTCTATCATATCTACACTTGAAACTTTGTATAGAGTCAGCCTCCACCACATCACTTCCTAATGCATTCCATTTGTCAACCACTCTGACACTAAAAAAGTTCTTTCTAATATCTCTGTGGCTCATTTGGGCACTCAGTTTCTACCTGTGTCCCCTTGTGTGTGTTCCCCTTGTGTTAAATAGACTGTCTTTATCTACCCTATCAATTCCCTTCAGAATCTTGAATGTGGTGATCATGTCCCCCCTAACTCTTCTGTCTTCCAGCGAAGTGAGGTTTAATTCCCGTAGTCTCTCCTCGTAGCTCATACCTCTCAGCTCGGGTACTAGTCTGGTGGCAAACCTTTGAACCTTTTCCAGTTTAGTCTTATCCTTGACTAGATATGGACTCCATGCTGGGGCTGCATACTCCAGGATTGGCCTGACATATGTGGTATACAAAGTTCTGAATGATTCTTTACACAAGTTTCTGAATGCCGTTCGTATGTTGGCCAGCCTGGCATATGCCGCTGATGTTATCTGCTTGATATGTGCTGCAGGAGACAGGTCTGGCGTGATATCAACCCCCAAGTCTTTTTCCTTCTCTGACTCCTGAAGAATTTCCTCTCCCAGATGATACCTTGTATCTGGCCTCCTGCTCCCTACACCTATCTTCATTACATTACATTTGATTGGGTTAAACTCTAACAACCATTTGTTCGACCATTCCTTCAGCTTGTCTAGGTCTTCTTGAAGCCTCAAACAGTCCTCTTCTGTTTTAATCCTTCTCATAATTTTAGCATCGTCCGCAAACATTGAGAGAAATGAATTGATACCCTCCGGGAGATCATTTACATATATCAGAAACAAGATAGAACCGAGTACAGAGCCCTGTGGTACTCCACTGGTGACTTCACGCCAATCGGAGGTCTCACCCCTCACCGTAACTCTCTGCTTCCTATTGCTTAGATACTCCCTTATCCACTGGAGCACCTTACCAGCTACACCTGCCTGTCTCTCCAGCTTATGTACCAGCCTCTTATGCGGTACTGTGTCAAAGGCTTTCCGACAATCCAAGAAAATGCAGTCCGCCCAGCCCTCTTTTTCTTGCTTAATCTTTGTCACCTGATCGTAGAATTCTATCAAGCCTGTAAGGCAAGATTTACCCTCCCTGAACCCATGTTGGCGATTTGTCACGAAGTCCCTTCTCTCAAGATGTGTTACCAGGTTTTTTCTCACGATCTTCTCCATCACCTTGCATGGTATACAAGTCAAGGACACTGGCCTGTAGTTCAGTGCCTCTTGCCTGTCGCCCTTTTTGTATATTGGGACCACATTCGCCGTCTTCCATATTTCTGGTAGGTCTCCCGTCTCCAGTGACTTACTATACACTATGGAGAGTGGCAAGCAAAGTGCCTCTGCACACTCTTTCAGTATCCATGGTGAGATCCCATCTGGACCAACAGCCTTTCTAACATCCAGATCCAGCAGGTGTCTCTTGACCTCCTCTCTCGTAATTTCGAACTCTTCCAAGGCCGCCTGGTTTACCTCCCTTTCTCCTAGCACAGTGACCTCACCTTGTTCTATTGTGAAGACCTCCTGGAACTTCTTGTTGAGTTCTTCACACACCTCTCTGTCATTCTCTGTATACCTGTCCTCGCCTGTTCGAAGTTTCAATACCTGTTCTTTCACTGTTGTTTTCCTTCTGATGTGACTGTGGAGTAGCTTTGGTTCGGTCTTGGCTTTGTTTGCTATATCATTTTCAAAACTTTTCTCTGCTTCTCTTCTCACCCTGACGTACTCATTCCTGGTTCTCTGGTATCTCTCTCTGCTTTCTGGTGTTCTGTTATTCCGGAAGTTCCTCCACGCCCTTTTGTTCAGTTTCTTCGCTTCCATACATGCCCTATTATACCATGGATTCTTCTGTTGCTTCTCGGATTTTTCCCTTTGGGCCGGGATGAACCTGTTTACTGCCTCCTGACACTTTTGGGTAACATAGTTCATCATACCCTGTACAGACTTATCTCTGAGGTCTGTGTCCCAAGGTATTTCACTTAGGAAACTTCTCATCTGTTCATAATTCCCCTTTCGGTATGCCAGCCTTTTGATTCCTAGTTCTTTTTTGGGGGAGATAAGTCCTAGCTCTACCAGGTACTCAAAGTTCAATACACTGTGGTCACTCATTCCCAAGGGCGCTTCCATCTTAACTTCCCTTATATCCCACTCATTTAGGGTAAATATCAAATCAAGTATTGCTGGTTCATCTTCTCCTCTCATTCTTGTTGGTTCTTTGATGTGCTGGCTTAGAAAGTTTCTTGTTGCCACGTCCAGCAGCTTAGCTCTCCATGTTTCTGGTCCTCCATGCGGGTCTCTGTTCTTCCAATCTATCATCCCATGGTTGAAGTCTCCCATAATTAGTAGTCCAGATCCATTCCTGCTAGCAACAGAAGCTGCTCTTTCTATTATGTTAATGGTGGCCATGTTGTTTCTATCATATTCCTGCCTAGGTCTTCTGTCATTTGGTGGTGGATTATATATGACTACGACTATAACTTTTTTCCCTCCATTTGTTACGGTACCTGATATGTAGTCACTGAAACCTTCACAGCCCTGAATATCCATCTCCTCAAAATCCCAGCCTTTTCTTACCAGCAGAGCTACACCACCCCCACCTCTTCCTTCCCTCTCTTTCCTCATAACATAATAGTCCTGTGGGAACACTGCGTTTGTTATCGTTTTCGTGATCTCTGTTTCTGTGAGGGTTATTATGTCTGGGTTTTCCTCTAGTACCCGTTCTCCAAGCTCATTTGCTTTATTTGTAATTCCATCTATGTTAGTGTACATCGCTTTGAGGCTCAGTTTCTTCTGTCCCTTCTCAAATCGCCTCCTTGGTGAGTGTTCTGCTGGTGGGGGAGGCTGTTCCATGGGTGTGAGGACCTGTGAGGTGGATAACAGGGTCTCAGAGGATACTGGGATGAGGGGCGGGGGATCCAGTGAAGGGGGAGGGACAGGGAGGGTATGGGGTGAAAGGGGAGGGAGGATGGGAAGGAAAGGGGGGGGAGGGAGGACTCGGGAGGAGGGGAGGGGTAGAAGGGTGGGGATTGGGTGTAGGGGGAGGGAGATTTGGCTGAACATTTGAGTGGGGGCAGGGAGGGTTTGGGGTAGGGGGGTTTTCTATGCAGAGGAGGGAGGTGGGGTTGTCCTCCCTTCTGGTGTTACTGGGTAGCTGGTTGTGGGTGCCCTCCTCGCCTCTGGGGGTGTTGTGTTGGTAGCTGTGACTTCCTGGTTTTCCCCTCTCGCCCTGCGCCTCTTCCTTGCTTCTGCCGCCACGGCTCTCTCCTCCCTTGTCATGTCTCTCTGGAGGAATACATTTTTTAATTTTTACCACGTTTCTTAGGGAGCTCTTCCTTGATAGGATCTTCTCCTTTGTGCTCTCGTTTGCAAACACTATCTTTATCATTCGGTCTCTGTCTTTTTTGTACCAACCTAGCTTGAAAAACCTGTGTGTGTGTGTGTGTGTGTGTGTGTGTGTGTGAGAGAGAGGGAGAGAGAGAGAGAGAGAGAGAGAGAGAGAGAGAGAGAGAGAGAGAGAGAGAGAGAGAGAGAGAGAGAGATTATTCTGACAAAATTAAGGGAATCCGACACCATCTGTCATATAGGTGGCGATCCTCTAGAAACAACACATGGTTTATAAGGACCACGGAAAGCCCTAAAAAAATGCACGAAATTCTAAGTTTTGGGAGGAACTCTTAGGCCTAGATCCTGGATGATTCCTCAATACCTGGCAGGTATAGACAGGACGTCCCCCCCTGGCAGGTATAGACAGGACGTCCCCCCCTGGCAGGTATAGACAGGACGTCCCCCCCTGGCAGGTATAGACAGGACGTCCCCCCCTGGCAGGTATAGACAGGACGTCCCCCCCTGGCAGGTATAGACAGGAGCTTCCCCTCACAGGTATAGACAGGACATTAGATATTAAGTTCACTCAAACCAACCACCGTTCCCTACCCACATACCATACCAATATTAATAAAAACCATTAAAATTACCCTATTAAAAAATAACAGTAATAAAAATGTTAATTATTCAGTATATTTAATATACTTCTTTATTGCTATAAGAATCAAAGGATATTCGCTGAGGCTTGAAGATGAATCGATGAGTGGGCTTCTCTCCGGAGTGACGCAGGCGGGTGACCTGTTATCCTGCCATAAACATGGGTTATCGATGCGTGATGACGATAAGTGAAGCACGGAGGGAGGAGGGGTTAGAGGGGTTGGGAGGGTTGAGCTGTAAGCCAGCTTCACTCTGTCATGTAGCTCTTCAATTAAGCTTATCTGGAAGTTTTGAGAGATTCTCTCTCTCTCTCTCTCTCTCTCTCTCTCTCTCTCTCTCTCTCTCTCCCTCTCTCTCTCTCTCTCTCTCTCTCTCTCTGTGCCTTTTGAAACTCAGCCTTCCAGGGGTAACATTCATCAAGTATTTACGTCTCCACTATCGAAACCTATACATCTTTCCTCTATATGGTGGTTTCTTGAGGTTATCTTGAGATGATTTCGGGGCTTGGTGTCCCCGCGGCCCGGTCCTCGACCAGGCCTCATTTTTGTTACCCCCCCTCCACCCCCCACCCCAGGAAGCAGCCCGGAGCATCTGTCTAACTCCCAGGTGCCTATTTACTGCTAGGTGAACAAGGGGGGCATCAGGGTGAAAGAATACCCTGATTTGTATTTGAACATGTTTCCGCCTCCGCCGGGGATCGAACCTGGAACCTTAAGACTACGAACCCCGAGCGTTGTCTACTCAGCTGTCAGGGCCCCCATCAGGCTTGGTCAGTAACTATTAAGCAGTTTAAGGCTTTGAAACAGTAAAGCCCAAGGTTATGTATTGTTATAGCTCAGTAGCGCTCCCGTGCTCTCATAAGCAGTTTAAAAGTGCAAACTAAGCCGATATGTGATCGAGAAAGATGTAAATGTTTCGTAAGGGGATATACCTCAATGCTTGGTGAATCCCTGCTCAGACACGACGGTCATTCTTAGTCTGATGTGACACATAGAAACATCACCAGTACACACTGGTGTTGTGACACATAGAAACATTGTAACACCACTCTAAAGTGTACCACTACTATAATGGAACACCACTATAATGGATACTAAACAAATAATATAAACACTACTTATCCTGAGTAACACTTCCCCATTGGTTGCACTTAATAACACTGTTATGAGCTGACATATGTTGGTTACACCGGAACTAAAAGGTACACTGCCAACAAGGAAATGCTAACACCGGATGAAATACGCTGCCACCATCTGCCTTTGACCATTGAGACTATATCAAGCAACGAGCCAAGAAACATTGCTTGACTTGGAGAGTACTTTCTATGACTGTCATTAATTATGAAAACGGTTGTCAGCCACTATATCCAAAAAGGCTAAGAGGATTCAACAATTGACACAGACGGGAAATTTAACATGAGTTTATTGAGACCAAAATTATGTCAATCACCACTTATAAATCCTACTCTAAAACTGGCAAAAAGTTAAGAAATTTGGACATGGAACAAAACCTCAGAGATCACACACAGTACCTTAAGATATCTGTCTCTCCCTGGCTGAGAAGTTCTTTACAGCCCTCTCTGGACCCCGGTGTCCGGCACTCTCCTCTTACTAAGTCCCTACAGGACCTCTATATACAACCCCCACAGGGGGGAGGGGGAGATCTGCTGTTGCTACCTGCCCCAAGAATGTAAAAGATCGGCCAGACGTGACAAACACTTAAAAAATATTTCAATAAGCTTGTTTGACATTCACCATACACTCTTCAAGAGAGGAGTTATTAATTACGTGTGTGACTGACCTCTGACCTGGCCAAAAGGGGGAGATCCATGGATGTTTACACATAAGAATCTGGAGTCTAATTCCATTGCAATGTTTGACAAGAATATCATGAAATATTACATACTTGAAACTATGCTGACTAAGACTAACCCAGGAATTTATTTAATCAACATACAAGATAATCCGGAGGTCATCTGGGCTGACCTCTTGGAGAAGGCTTCCCTGGGTGTGAACTCTAAGGGGGAGGGAGGGTCATGGGTGTTACAACATCACCAGTACACTCTAGTGATGTGACACATAGAAACATCACCAGTACACTCTGGTGATGTGACACATAGAAACATCACCAGTACACACTAGTGATGTGACACATAGAAACATCACCAGTACACACTGGTGTTGTGACACACAGTATCTCAAGATGGCCTGGCAAAGCGAGGGGGTAGAACTAGCCTAAACTACTCAATCCTCTCTAGATATAATTCACTAACAATAAAACTACTTGAACCTGGCTTCGACTTAGGGGGGCTCGGGAAGGATCATTTGGGCAGGCCATCTGTGCCCACCTGGGCACTCTAAACAGCCATTCAACATTCTAAGCCCCACCAACTCTCATGATTTAATTTTTTGAACCATCCTCCACCTTAGACGATGGCTAGTCATACATAGAACCTGGAGTAGACATGAGAGGCAAGGCTGATCTATTAGCCTGAATCATCACTCACTTGGTAGAGCACATGAATATCTTCCAATATTCCTGAGTTGAATGAAGTAATTATTGAGATCAAATACCAGTGTTGGAGAGTAAGTCTTGTAACTCCTGTTTTCATAATTAATAATTGGAATTATCACTATTGGGGGGAGGGGGTATTCTTTACCTGCAGTACCTACCATGGGTATCGACATAGTCACCTGTCATGAGTATCGACATAGTCACCTGTCAAGAGTATCGACATAGCCACCTGTCATGGGTATCAACATAGTCACCTGTCATGGGTATCAACATAGTCACCTGTCATGGGTATCAACATAGTCACCTGTCATGGGTATCAACATAGTCACCTGTCATGGGTATCAACATAGTCACCTGTCATGGGTATCGACATAGCCACCTGTCATGGGTATCGACATAGCCACCTGTCATGGGTATCGACATAGCCACCTGTCATGGGTATCGACATAGCCACCTGTCATGGGTATCGACATAGCCACCTGTCATGGGTATCGACATAGCCACCTGTCATGGGTATCGACATAACCACCTGTCATGGGTATCGACATAGCCACCTGTCATGAGTATCGACATAGCCACCTGTCATGAGTATCGACATAGCCACCTGTCATGAGTATCGACATGCCACCTGTCATGAGTATCGACATAGCCACCTGTCATGAGTATCGACATAGCCACCTGTCAAGGGTATCGACATAACCACCTGTCATGGGTATCGACATAGTCACCTGTCATGGGTATCGACATAGTCACCTGTCATGGGTATCGACATAGTCACCTGTCATGGGTATCGACATAGTCACCTGTCATGGGTATCGACATATCCACCTGTCATGAGTATCGACATAGCCACCTGTCATGGGTATCAACATAGCCACCTGTCATGGGTATCGACATAGTCACCTGTCATGGGTATCGACATAGCCACCTGTCATAAGTATCGACATAGCCACCTGTCATAAGTATCGACGTAGTCACCTGTCATGGGTATCGACATAGTCACCTGTCATGAGTATCGACATAGCCGCCTGTCATGGGTATCGACATAGTCACCTGTCATGGGTATCGACATAGTCACCTGTCATGGGTATCGACATAGTCACCTGTCATGGGTATCGACATAGTCACCTGTCATGGGTATCGACATAGTCACCTGTCATGGGTATCGACATATCCACCTGTCATGAGTATCGACATAGCCACCTGTCATGGGTATCGACATAGCCACCTGTCATGGGTATCGACATAGCCACCTGTCATGGGTATCGACATAGCCACCTGTCATGGGTATCGACATAGCCACCTGTCATGGGTATCGACATAACCACCTGTCATGGGTATCGACATAGCCACCTGTCATGAGTATCGACATAGCCACCTGTCATGAGTATCGACATAGCCACCTGTCATGAGTATCGACATAGCCACCTGTCATGAGTATCGACATAGCCACCTGTCAAGGGTATCGACATAGCCACCTGTCATGGGTATCGACATAGTCACCTGTCATGGGTATCGACATAGTCACCTGTCTTGGGTATCGACATAGTCACCTGTCATGGGTATCGACATAGTCACCTGTCATGGGTATCGACATATCCACCTGTCATGAGTATCGACATAGCCACCTGTCATGGGTATCAACATAGCCACCTGTCATGGGCATCGACATAGCCACCTGTCATGGGTATCGACATAGCCACCTGTCATGAGTATCGACATATCCACCTGTCATGAGTATCGACATAGCCACCTGTCATGAGTATCGACATAGTCACCTGTCATGAGTATCGACATAGCCACCTGTCATGAGTATCGACATAGCCACATGTCATGAGTATCGACATAGCCACCTGTCATGGGTATCGACATAGCCACCTGTCATGAGTATCGACATAGCCACCTGTCATGAGTATCGACATAGCCACATGTCATGAGTATCGACATAGCCACATGTCATGAGTATCGACATAGCCACCTGTCATGAGTATCGACATAGCCACCTGTCATGAGTATCGACATAGCCACCTGTCATGAGTATCGACATAGCCACCTGTCAAGAGTATCGACATAGCCACATGTCATGAGTATCGACATAGCCACCTGTCATGGGTATCGACATAGCCACCTGTCATGAGTATCGACATAGCCACATGTCATGAGTATCGACATAGCCACATGTCATGAGTATCGACATAGCCACCTGTCATGAGTATCGACATAGCCACCTGTCATGAGTATCGACATAGCCACCTGTCATGAGTATCGACATAGCCACCTGTCATGGTTATCGACATATCCACCTGTCATGAGTATCGACATAGTCACCTGTCATGAGTATCGACATAGCCACCTGTCATGAGTATCGACATAGCCACATGTCATGAGTATCGACATAGCCACCTGTCATGGGTATCGACATAGCCACCTGTCATGGGTATCGACATAGCCACCTGGACATTATAATAGCACTCAGTCTAGGTAATGTCTTGTGCCGTCCGTAAAAATTGGACTCGGATGTAAAAATATTATAACCCTGTATACTTGTGCTCTCTGGCGTTCGGGTGTCTGAGAGAGCTCATCCGTCAGTTCTGGGTTCCTGAAATAGTGCCGTTTTTGGCAACACAGATTGGAATACCTGGGTCTAGCTCAATGCTTATCACATGCAGATACAGCTGCCTTGACTGTTCATCGTGCTGGTCAACAACTATGTGCAAAGGTACATATTCAAATGAGATTCCGAAGCTTTTGTTCTGTGTATCACTTATTTGTTTACATTGAATATTGGGAATGTGATGACCCTAGATTGGGAAGTTACTGCTTGCTATGCAGGCGATGAGTCACAATAACGTGGCTGAAGTATGTTGACCAGACCACACACTAGAAGTTGAAGGGACGACGACGTTTCGGTCCGTCCTGGACCATTCTCAAGTCGACTTGAGAATGGTCCAGGACGGACCGAAACGTCGTCGTCCCTTCAACTTCTAGTGTGTGGTCTGGTCAACTTCCTTCTTTCTATTTACCTTTGGCCACTGTCACACTTGATACAATTAGCTACCAGGACATTAAAAAACATTGGAGGAGGAATAATATTTTGTGATTCAAAGTCTGCTCTTCAAGCAATCGAAAACTTCTCTTGGAAGATCGACAGTAAGAAGCTCATACTCCCAATTATAAATGACATAATTGCTGCACAGAGTAAACGGTTTCGAATCTCCTTTGTATGGATACCTTCACACATTGATATAACCCATCATAATGAGACAGACATTGCAGCCAAATTAGCGTGTAACAAAGTAGTTGAATTAGATCTAGGTATCCCCCGTCTCTGCTGTCAAAACTATATTGGTCCAAACATTCAGATCTGATAGGAGAGAAATTACTGACTCCCAACGACCTGAAAGCACCAGAATAAAAGTTATGATTTGTTCAGATCTGAAACCTACATCTATGGACAGCACAAAACGTCCACTAGACTGTGCGACACAGTGGTTGCCAGGATCAGGTTGGGTTACCGTTACCTGTGGCAGGTGGCTTTTACAAGGTGCTTTTACAAGCTCAGGTTATATAGTTACATCATATATATACATTGTATAATTGATATATTACATGGTCAATCTTGGATGGATGGTGGGAGGAGAGGCAGCTAGACTACCCCGGGCACCGCCGGTTACTCCCCAAGTTATTTTTAAAGACATCACTAACATTAAGTGTTGTTGCTATAAAAAGCACTAGACTTCCCCCTACACTTGTGTTGAACACGTGCTGGACACTTGTATCATGATGACTCGTGTATCATCATAATATATTTTGTTATGTGTGTATATCACGAAAATAAACACGTGATTAAGAATGTGACAATGTCAGACCACGGAGGAAAAATGAAACAGGAAATTTCCTTAAGTACTTTCGTATATTAAACCTTCTGAAGATGTATTTAATATACGAAAGTACTTAAGGAAATTTCCTGTTTCATTTTTCCTCCGTGGTCTGACATTGTCATATTTTGTTATATATGTTTTTTTGTTCCGATGTGTTGAAAGTTCTTTGCGATTGGTTGTGAAAGTAATATGGCGGCTGTCTTAACTGTCTGTGGGGGTTCACGTAACATGTGACAATAACTGATTGGTGGAAACATGAGGGATAAGAGCCAGCAGCCAATCAGCACACAGGAGGCTGGCTATCTCCGGTCCTGGCTCTGATTGCCTTGTCCCAAGAGGGTCACTCTATAGGCATCATGCGTTGGCTTGCATTTAGAATAGGCCTACACAGATCGCTGTACAGAAGAGCGTCTATATCTTTAGGAGAATATCTAATCGTCTGTCTGTCTGGTAGGTTAGGTGGGCAGGAAATTATCATAAAGTTTCAAAACGTTATGAAAAACGTTAATTAAAAGTTTCCTCTTCTAACCTTACCGAGTAGGCCGGACTACGCAAACAGAAAACGAGACAGTACGTCACTTTTGTGAGTCTATTACATTTCAAATTACGTCCAAATTTGGCCATAGTGAGCATACGAGCCAAAAGTGACGTTATTTTTAAGTGGACGGGTTGCGAGTCGAGGGTTGAAGGCCAGATGCTTTGGGCTAACTTCACTCAACTTTGCAGGGAAAATGGTCTGGGGGTATGGGACGGACATAGGCTGGTCAAGGTAGCCAAAATTCATGAGGGAACACAAAAGCCTGTTCCCTGGGGTGACATTCTGACACTCACGACGATGCTTGGCACTTCCCGCCGGCTACACGTTGCAAAATATTTTGTTAGGTGAAGCAGCCTGTCAAGTCTATCTCCTGGTTGGTGTACATAGGAGGTGGGGGGGGGCTATGTTACTATCAATAACGACTTTCTGGACTCATTCCTCCGTGTTTGTGAGCCGTCGAAAGGAAGTCCCCGTAGAGTAGTTTAAGAGGTTGGACAGATACTGTAGCATTGGCTGTTTCATCACAGGTTTTGCATTGTGTCTTATTGATTAGGACCTGCCAAACACTCTTGAGTTCCTCGTCAAGCAAGCAGCTCCCACTGGAGCTGTGTGTGTGGGGGGGGGGGAGAGGCGATTAACACAGGCGTCGATACCATTATTCCTGCCAGGGCCATCACTCACTGCTAGCATTACGGCACATTCCTATCTTAGCTCCCATAGTGTAGACTGCAGTGGGAACGCTGCCACGCCCTTCCCAATCTGTGACATATGGGAAAGGCAGTTTACCTTCACTCTCCATCTCGTAAACCAGACTTGGTACAGAGCAAAAAATAAAAAAAAGCAGTGTTGGAATGCATTGTTAAGCTGTAGCAGGAGCTCACTGTGAGGGACAGCAGCTCATTGGAAGGTGCAGGAGCTCACTGTGAGAAGTAGGAGCTCACTGTGAGGACCAGGAGCTCACTGAGAGAAGTAGGAGCTCACTGTGAGGACCAGAAGCTCACTGAGAGAAGTAGGAGCTCACTGTGAGGACCAGGAGCTCACTGAGAGAAGTAGGAGCTCACTGTGAGGACCAGGAGCTCACTGAGAGAAGTAGGAGCTCACTGTGAGGACCAGGAGCTCACTGAGAGAAGTAGGAGCTCACTGTGAGGACCAGGAGCTCACTGAGAGAAGTAGGAGCTCACTGTGAGGACCAGGAGCTCACTGAGAGAAGTAGGAGCTCACTGTGAGGACCAGGAGCTCACTGAGAGAAGTAGGAGCTCACTGTGAGGACCAGGAGCTCACTGAGAGAAGTAGGAGCTCACTGTGAGGACCAGGAGCTCACTGAGAGAAGTAGGAGCTCACTGTGAGGACCAGGAGCTCATTGAGAGAAGTAGGAGCTCACTGAGGACCAGGAGCTCATTGAGAGAAGTAGGAGCTCACTGTGAGGACCAGGAGCTCATTGAGAGAAGTAGGAGCTCACTGTGAGGACCAGGAGCTCATTGAGAGAAGTAGGAGCTCACTGTGAGGACCAGGAGCTCATTGAGAGAAGTAGGAGCTCACTGTGAGGAACATCTGATGAAACTGATGATAAATACTAAAGTATTTATCTCGGTAATTAAACAATTCTACACGGCTTCTTTTCCACGTAATACCGAGGAAAAGTCCCCGAAAGACTTTGTTGATATGAACGTGACCTCTCCCGACACCAGCCAGAAGGGAGTGACAGTCTACACTACAAGAGCAGGAACACCTCCACCGACTTGCTGATGAAGAACTCAGCGGGTTTTCTTCCTTTTGGGGAGTGATGTACATGCTGCTATGGCGGTGTGTCCACTCACAGGATGAGTGACGCTGCCCAATACTGTCACTATGGCGGTGTGTCCACTCACAGGATGAGTGGCGCTGCCCAATACTGTCACTATGGCGGTGTGTCCACTCACAGGATGAGTGGAGCTGCCCAATACTGTCACTATGGCGGTGTGTCCACTCACAGGATGAGTGGCGCTGCCCAATACTGTCACTATGGCGGTGTGTTCACTCACAGGATGAGTGGCGCTGCCCAATACTGTCACTGGCGGTGTGTCCACTCACAGGATGAGTGACGCTGCCCAATACTGTCACTATGGCGGTGTGTCCACTCACAGGATGAGTGGAGCTGCCCAATACTGTCACTATGGCGGTGTGTCCACTCACAGGATGAGTGGCGCTGCCCAATACTGTCACTATGGCGGTGTGTTCACTCACAGGATGAGTGGCGCTGCCCAATACTGTCACTATGGCGGTGTGTCCACTCACAGGATGAGTGGCGCTGCCCAATACTGTCACTATGGCGGTGTGTCAACTCACAGGATGAGTGGCGCTGCCCAATACTGTCACTATGGCGGTGTGTCCACTCACAGGATGAGTGGCGCTGCCCAATACTGTCACTATGGCGGTGTGTCCACTCACAGGATGAGTGGCGCTGCCCAATACTGTCACTATGGCGGTGTGTCCACTCACAGGATGAGTGGCGCTGCCCAATACTGTCACTATGGTGGTGTGTCCACTCACAGGATGAGTGACGCTGCCCAATACTGTCACTATGGCGGTGTGTCCACTCACAGGATGAGTGGAGCTGCCCAATACTGTCACTATGGCGGTGTGTTCACTCACAGGATGAGTGGCGCTGCCCAATACTGTCACTGGCGGTGTGTCCACTCACAGGATGAGTGGCGCTGCCCAATACTGTCACTGGCGGTGTGTCTACTCACAGGATGAGTGACGCTGCCCAATACTGTCACTATGGCGGTGTGTCCACTCACAGGATGAGTGGCGCTGCCCAATACTGTCACTATGGCGGTGTGTCCACTCACAGGATGAGTGGCGCTGCCCAATACTGTCACTATGGCGGTGTGTCCACTCACAGGATGAGTGGCGCTGCCCAATACTGTCACTATGGCGGTGTGTCCACTCACAGGATGAGTGACGCTGCCCAATACTGTCACTATGGCGGTGTGTCCACTCACAGGATGAGTGGCGCTGCCCAATACTGTCACTATGGCGGTGTGTTCACTCACAGGATGAGTGACGCTGCCCAATACTGTCACTATGGCGGTGTGTCTACTCACAGGATGAGTGGCGCTGCCCAATACTGTCACTATGGCGGTGTGTCTACTCACAGGATGAGTGGCGCTGCCCAATACTGTCACTATGGCGGTGTGTCCACTCACAGGATGAGTGACGCTGCCCAATACTGTCACTATGGCGGTGTGTCCACTCACAGGATGAGTGGCGCTGCCCAATACTGTCACTATGGCGGTGTGTCCACTCACAGGATGAGTGGCGCTGCCCAATACTGTCACTATGGCGGTGTGTCCACTCACAGGATGAGTGACGCTGCCCAATACTGTCACTATGGCGGTGTGTCCACTCACAGGATGAGTGGCGCTGCCCAATACTGTCACTATGGCGGTGTGTCCACTCACAGGATGAGTGGCGCTGCCCAATACTGTCACTATGGCGGTGTGTCCACTCACAGGATGAGTGACGCTGCCCAATACTGTCACTATGGCGGTGTGTCCACTCACAGGATGAGTGGCGCTGCCCAATACTGTCACTATGGCGATGTGTCCACTCACAGGATGAGTGGCGCTGCCCAATACTGTCACTATGGCGGTGTGTCCACTCACAGGATGAGTGGCGCTGCCCAATACTGTCACTATGGCGGTGTGTCCACTCACAGGATGGGTGGCGCTGTCCAATACTGTCACTATGGCGGTGTGTCCACTCACAGGATGAGTGGCGCTGCCCAATACTGTCACTATGGTGGTGTGTCCACTCACAGGATGAGTGGCGCTGCCCAATACTGTCACTATGGTGGTGTGTCCACTCACAGGATGAGTGGCGCTGCCCAATACTGTCACTATGGCGGTGTGTCCACTCACAGGATGAGTGGCGCTGCCCAATACTGTCACTATGGCGGTGTGTCCACTCACAGGATGAGTGGCGCTGCCCAATACTGTCACTATGGCGGTGTGTCCACTCACAGGATGAGTGACGCTGGCCAATAAACTCGCTCCTCGGGGCAAAATTTATATTTAAAGAACTCTCCCGGCACCAAGCAACACGCCTTGAATGAGCACACACATCATTCAAGCCTTCACTTGCTCGCTTGAAGACTATAAGCCTATGTATAATTGTAGCCTATGTACAATTTCAGTACATAGGCTACGCATAAGCCGTGAGAAAATTCGGCCAAAATATGTGTTATGTTTACTATATTTTTCTGGGTTCGAAATTATTATCAAGGCCTTGAAGGTTTTAGATATATATGTATTGTTTAATTACGAAAATAGTGCTGGAAAACTATTAGTTAGAAAGTCCTTGTAGTGATAATTTGTCACTAATTTGTCATTTACAAAATACCTCGTAAAGACTGTAATAGGTTCTCTGTAGGGCAAACATCCAAAGATTTGTGGATAAATGTGTCCCCTTGTTCGTGTACCACATGTGCTAAATAGTATCTTTATCTACCACCCTCTGGGTCTGTGCGTGTTTGAGTGTGCTATCAAAATAATAATAATAATTTAATCATTATTAAATTAATAATATTATTAAGTTATTTTAACTTTATATTAAACGTTATTATTAAAATTATTTAATAATATTAAATAATAAGATATTAATATTAATAAAATATTATTATTATGAAAGGTTATATTATAACCTGTAACCGAGAAATATAATAACCAATTAAATATTTGAGCGCTCTCGTTTTTATTTTAACATATTATCTGAAGTAATGAGAAATGCATAAAATGAGAGAGAAGCTCCCGAGAATGAAGACAGCGCCAGGTCCAGGGAAGGAACAGAGTCGAGAAGATTAGCAAGGATTAGGTCCATGTTGCGGGTATTGGACAACTCTCCCTGGCCAGAATAGTTACCCCTGTTGGGTGTATTGGACAACTCTCCTGGCCAGAATAGTTACCCCTGCTGGGTGTATTGGACAACTCTCCCTGGCCAGAATAGTTACCCCTGCTGGGTGTATTGGACAACTCTCCCTGGCCAGAATAGTTACCCCTGTTGGGTGTATTGGACAACTCTCCCTGGCCAGAATAGTTACCCCTGCTGGGTGTATTGGACAACTCTCCCTGCCAGAATAGTTACCCCTGCTGGGTGTATTGGACAACTCTCCCTGGCCAGAATAGTTACCCCTGCTGGGTGTATTGGACAACTCTCCCTGGCCAGAATAGTTACCCCTGCTAGGTGTATTGGACAACTCTCCCTGGCCAGAATAGTTACCCCACTAATCCTCTTACTGAAATATTTACGAAATAAATTAATTATGAATGTAACCCAAAAGTATGTAGTCTATACTAATATTCATGTTACGATTTTGTATTAAAGCAAATTCTGTAATCTGATTGTTTACAAAACTCATACAATTGATGAATGGAGATGAATCCTCACAATCAATTGGGGACAATTTTTTTTTCGACAAATGAACAAACAAATCATTAGATATTTGACCATTTCTGCCAATATTTTTGTTGTGAAATCGTAGCTTTACATTTTGTATTGTCCAAAATATTGTGTAACTAAAAGGGATATTTAGATAAACGACAATTATCACTGAGAAGTTTATTTCTTTCTGGTGTTGATTCATTGGTGTTCTTATTGTTAAACCCAGCAGATAAATCAAATAATTTCAAGATATTAAAAAAATCTGGTTTTCTAAACCAGAACAAATTGGTAAACAAAACATATTCTTGCTTTTGTTTCGTTGTAATGTACTCACCTAGTTGTGTTTGCGGGGGTTGAGCTCTGGCTCTTTGGTCCCGCCTTTCAACCGTCAATCAACAGGTGTACAGATTCCTGAGCCTATTGGGCTCTATCATATCTACACTTGAAACTGTGTATGGAGTCAGCCTCCACTCCATATAATGTGTATTATATGTGGTGCTACTATCCTCCACGATACTTACTGGAACTTATGTAATCAATATTTTCAAAATTTTCAGGCATTATATATCTATTTTTATAAAAGAAAATACCTATGTCTGAGGATTGAGGTCAGACGCTTATGGCCAGCCACACTTATTTTTTATAGCAAAGTCATGTATAGAAGACTCGTAGACTAGTCTGGGTCAGCCCCAGTGCTACACTTGAAGAAAATATTGACATCTACAGTAACCCCTGCGATTTTCTTCATGTCAAGATTGAATTCAATGATGTCAAATCTGGATGTCATGATTGAAATCAATGAGATTTCAATTGAGAGGGTTGAGAGTACAGGAGATGAATAAGAGGGGAGAGGAGTTATTTTGTATTACAGTATATTATGCATGATTTTGGGAGAATTTTGAAAAATACTTATGTAATTATACGTTAATTATATATAACACAGTTACATCTTACCCACTTCAAGACCCCGAGCCAACACAGAGACAGGATCCAATGACCCCGCCTTAGTAACACGTAAGCAGCTTATGTTCTTGCGGCGGCATTTGTTGATGCATGTAATACCCCTCTCAATATCCCTTATGTTATGCCATTCATCCACTTGCTCTCTACCACCTCACCTAAAGAGAATATAAGCCTGTACAAAAGCATGGTAAATTCACGGGAGACATCTCCCGTCACGCAGGGTGCAGTCGCACCTCCACAGATCTCCAGGATCATCTATTGATACTGGAAATGGCTCAAAAGGGCCACCACTTATGGGCTATTCATGCCCAAGCCACCTTTTGGGTGGCTTAATCTTCTCTCTCTCTCTCTCTCTCTCTCTCTCTCTCTCTCTCTCTCTCTCTCTCTCTCTCTCTCTCTCTCTCTCTCTCTCTCTCTCTCTCTCTCTCTCTCTCATGGTAAATTAGTCTTTGAGAATGTAAGGAGTGACCTTGCAAAACGCATCCCTAGGCGTCAGACTAAAAAAAATAAAAGTGTGAAAATTAACTTTGGAGAGTTAATTTTTCAATTTCCTCCAACACCGAAGAAATATCGAGAAGATTCACTCGGCCGTTAGGCCCCCTGCATGTGAACATGTTGAACATGTTAGGTAAGGTGAACATGTATGTTCATAGTCATGTGTGGTCAGTCATGTATGTTCAGTCACGTATGTTTAGAGGCGTGTATGTATGTTTAGTCATGTGTGTACACAGTCATGTGTGTCCACAGTCATGTGTGTCCACAGTCATGTATGTTCACAGTCATGTGTGCTACTCAGAAAGACCACAAGGACTCCGAGACAGGCATATGTGTACACCCTGATTGTCGTCTATTTCCATACCTTTATCCGGACTATTTCTGGATCCATAAATATAATGGCGTCCCCTACCGCTCAGCCTGTCCTCCCCCACCCAACCCACACCCCATCCCCTACCCTCCCTCCCTGCCCACGGCTCCAAGGCCACCTTAAAGCCTCGTCTCCAGCTTACCCCTCGACCAGAATTGCCTTCCTCGGTGTTCAAACCTGTTGCTCCATGCTGGTGAGAGAGAGAGAGAGAGAGAGAGAGAGAGAGAGAGAGAGAGAGAGAGAGAGAGAGAGAGAGAGAGAGAGAGAGGGAGAGAGTGAGCTGGAACGAGCCCTGGTGGAGACAGGAGGCGACACCCACATTACTGTGTGTCTGGGAATCAGTACAGAGACTTTGGTCAAACTAGTTTGGTCCAGCGCCTTTTTAATATGTCTGGCAGGAACTGTGCGGATTGTGTTCAGCGGTAACTGCGCCAGGAATGGTTTTATGCCAGAGAAACTATAGGCTGTATCTGGCAAAGTTGTAACACACAGCCTATGGTTGTAATATCAGCTAATGGAACAGCCTATAGTTGTATCTGGCAAAGTTGTAATAATGAGCATGTTGCTCATTTTGTCCTTCAAGAAATGTACATTTTTTAAACATATCATTAAAATTCATAGTCGGGCCCCTGTCACACCACAGAGGAAACTGACGACTATAGTTCGGTTTACATAGTTTCGTTACAGAACACACTACTTGGCCTAGTATTCAAGGCCCGATTTGCCTTACAGGCAAAGTGATTTTCGTTATTTTCAAATAATTTTTTTCGATTTATAAATAAATAAATAAATGTTTATTTAGATAAGGTACATACATACAAGAGATTTTACAAAGTTTGTTGGATTAATAGAGCTAGTACATACAATGCCTAAAGTCACTATTACGCAAAGCGTTTCGGGCAGACAGTTGCATTACAGTTACTGGCTTAGTTAGGTTAGGGAAGGTTAGGTTAGGTTAGGGAAGGTTATGTTAGGTTAGGTTAGGGAAGGTTAGGTTAGGTTAGGGAAGGTTAGGTTAGGTTAGGTAAGGTTAGGTAAGGTTAGGTTAGGTTAGGTTAGGTTAGGGAAGGTTATGTTAGGTTAGGTTAGGTTAGGGAAGGTTAGGTTAGGTTAGGTTAGGGAAGGTTAGGTTAGGTTAGGTTAGGTTAGGTTAGGTAAGGTTAGGTAAGGTTTGGTTAGGTTAGGTTAGGTTAGGTTAGGTTAGGTTTGGTTTGGTTAGGTAAGGTTAGGTTAGGTTAGGTTAGGTTAGGTTAGGTAAGGTTAGGTAAGGTTAGGTTAGGTTAGGTTAGGGAAGGTTATGTTAGGTTAGGTTAGGTTAGGGAAGGTTAGGTTAGGTTAGGTTAGGGAAGGTTAGGTTAGGTTAGGTTAGGTTAGGTTAGGTAAGGTTAGGTAAGGTTTGGTTAGGTTAGGTTAGGTTAGGTTAGGTTAGGTTAGGTTTGGTTTGGTTAGGTAAGGTTAGGTTAGGTAAGGTTAGGTAAGGTTAGGTTAGGTTAGGGAAGGTTAGGCTAGGTTAGGTTTGGTTTGGTTAGGTTTGATTTTATAAAATTTATATGTTAGTTTTAACTCAAATGAAAGAAAATGTATTTCTATATAAATAAAAATGTAAATGTTTGTTTGTTCAAAATCGCTGATCTCCGAAAGTTCTTCACCGATTGCTTTGAAATTTTGACACAATGTTGCATTCGAATAGGCGCGTGATTTTATATACCTACTATATAGATGCCACGCCTGTGACAGGTAAAAACATGCTTCTTTTGAAAAACATCGCCATCTGTTGCACGTAAAAGCAACACATGCTATACTAAATATGTTACGATTCTATTTCAATGTTTCCGATTGCATTGATGAATTGAATTTTCATAGATTTCAATTTATTTTCATTTTGATTGAATTATTTTGTGACATTGTGATGGAATTGAGCTGTGTTGTTTACCATATCGTTCATTTCGTGGGTATAGTTTATTTTTTATTTTTTTTCTATTTTTTTTCATCGGACGAGGGGACAGGAGTGGTGGATGGTGGGGGAGGACGAGGGGACAGGGGAATGGGGGATGGAGCCGGTCGGCCGAGCGGACAGCACGCTGGACTTGTGATCCTGTGGTCCCGGGATCGATCCCGGGCGCCGGCGAGAAACAATGGGCAGAGTTTCTTTCACCCTATGCTCCTGTTACCTAGCAGTAAAATAGGTACCTGGGTGTTAGTCAGCTGTCACGGGCTGCTTCCTGGGGGTGGAGGCCTGGTCGAAGACCGGGCCTCGGGGACACTAAAAGCCCCGAAATCATCTCAAGATAATCTGAAGATAACCTCAAGATGGTGGGGACGAGGGGACGGGGGAATGGAGAATGGTGGGGACGAGGGGACAGGGAGTGGAGAATGGTGGGAAGGACAAGGGAGATGGGGGATGGTGGGGAGGACGAGGGGGATGGAGGAGGGGGAAATGGTGGGAAGGACCTGGGGACAGGGAAGTGGGGGGGATGGTGGGGAGGAACAGGGGACAGGGGAGTGGGGAATGGTGGGAAAGACAAGGGGGGACAGGGAAGTGGGAGGATGAGGGGGAAATGGTGGTAAGGACGAGAGGACGTGGGAGCGGGGAATAGTTGGGAGGACGAGGGGACGGGGGAGGGGGGGGGGATTGGTGAGGAGGACGGGGGGGCAGGGGAGGGTTGCACAGCGACGCAAGCGTATTGCTGAGCCACAGTAATGGGTGGCCGGGTACAGCTAGTATATAATAGAATGGAAATTTATATAAAACAGAATGCCTCTCAAAAGCAGCTAAGGATCATCAACTTCAGCGCAATCCCTCTGAGCATGTTCTCTGTCACTCTCACCCCTGTCCCTGAGACCATGTTCTGGCACTGTCGTCCCTGTCCCCCTGAGACCATGTTCTGGCACTGTCGTCCCTGTCCCCCTGAGACCATGTTCTGGCACTGTCGTCCCTGTCCCTGAGACCATGTTCTGGCTCTGTCATCCCTGTCCCTGAGACCATGTTCTGGCTCTGTCATCCCTGTCCCTGAGACCATGTTCTGGCACTGTCGTCCCTGTCCCCCTGAGACCATGTTCTGGCACTGTCGTCCCTGTCCCTGAGACCATGTTCTGGCACTGTCGTCCCTGTCCCTGAGACCATGTTCTGGCACTGTCGTCCCTGTCCCTGAGACCATGTTCTGGCTCTGTCATCCCTGTCCCTGAGACCATGTTCTGGCACTGTCGTCCCTGTCCCCCTGAGACCATGTTCTGGCACTGTCGTCCCTGTCTCCCTGAGACCATGTTCTGGCACTGTCGTCCCTGTCCCCCTGAGACCATGTTCTGGCACTGTCGTCCCTGTCCCTGAGACCATGTTCTGGCTCTGTCATCCCTGTCCCTGAGACCATGTTCTGGCACTGTCGTCCCTGCCCCTCAGACCATGTTCTGGCACTCGTCCCTGTCACCATGTTCTGGCATTGTCGTCCCTGCCCCTCAGACCATGTTCTGGCACTGTCGTCCCTGTCCCTGAGACCATGTTCTGGCACTGTCGTCCCTGCCCCTGAGACCATGTTCTGACACTGTCGTCCTGTCCCTCAGACCATGTTCTGGCACTGTCGTCCCTGGGAGCATGTTACTATAACTAATATATAACTAGCCTAATCCATGAAGACCTTGAGTAACTTAATGCAGACAAATTGCGCAAATGCTTGTGATAATCAGTCTTTATCTGCCACATCGGGCCCAGGAATAGGTGTTATTATTGTGATTATTATTATTATTATTATTATTATTATTATTATTATGGTATTAATGTTATCTTGGCAGAAAATAAGAGCGAGTATCGACCTTTATATGCAGCATTTTCCTGTGGTTTGTTTTAAAAATATAATTGCTTTCCTGTACGTGTGCATGACGGAGAGAGCTAGGGGGGCCCCCAGTGTAGCGCTGAGAAGTTTACAATAATCACCCAGGTACGCGGGAGGAAAATGCCCTGAGAGGCCTGTCAATACGCATTTGCGCTCTAAGCTTTCAGAAGACCTCGCCGGGGCCCCCCAGCGGCTGCTGCGTTCCAATATTGACACTGCCCGGTGGCTCCCTCTCTCTCTCTCTCTGTCTTTCTCCTGCTCCACATGGTGCTGGCCGCCTGCTCCAGGGAAGAGGACAAAGACGAAAGGGGGGAGCTATACATGTCTGCTGCTGCTGCTGCTGCTGCGGGAGTGGAGGTGGGCAGACTGTGTGGGGAGGTGTGGTGGGAGCCGAGTTCCTTGTTGTGTCTGGTTTGTGAAGCTCCAAGAGTCAGGTCCACCACGTGGTTCCTAGGGCACCACGCCCCCCGCTCTCTCTCTCTCTTCCCCCCCCCCCCTCTCTCTCCCTCTCTCTCTCCTCTCTCTCTCTCTCTCTCTCTCTCTCTCTCTCTCTCTCTCTCTCTCTCTCTCTCTCTCTCTCTCTCTCTCTCTCTCTCTCTCTCTCTCTCTCTCTCTCTCGTGTAATGTCCTTAGCGTGAAGGATGGACGGATTTCACCTCACAAGACTCATATCATGTGGGATGTTACTCTGATCCAGCCATCCTGTAGCGACGTCATCCCGCGGTAGATGGCACCAGCTGGTGGCAGGGACGGTAGATGACAGCAGCTGGTGGCAGGGACTGTAGATGACAGCAGCTGGTGGCAGGGACGGTAGATGGCACCAGCTGGTGGCAGGGACGGTAGATGGCACCAGCTGGTGGCAGGGACGGTAGATGGCACCAGCTGTTGGCAGGGACGGTAGATGGCACCAGCTGGTGGCAGGGACGGTAGATGGCACCAGCTGGTGGCAGGGACAGTAGATGGCACCAGCTGGTGGCAGGGACGGTAGATGGCAGCTGCTGGTGGCAGGGACGGTAGATGGCAGCAGCTGGTGGCAGGGACGGTAGATGACACCAGCTGGTGGCAGGGACGGTAGATGGCACCAGCTGGTGGCAGGGACGGTAGATGGCACCAGCTGGTGGCAGGGACGGTAGATGGCACCAGCTGGTGGCAGGGACGATAGATGGCAGCAGCTGCCAGCAACCCGTTCTCGCACTTTCTTACAGTCAATATTGACTTATTAAATAAGTGCATATGTGACATACTAATTTATTGTGAATATTTTAGTTTACCTTGAAAAGCTTCATAGAAAACACCGACCTTACCTAACCTTCTTAGTATGTTAAGATAAGCATCTTATTGCTTCGTAATTACAATTATTACTTAACCTATTATAGGTATAGGTCCTATTATAGGTATAGGTCCTATTATAGGTATAGGTCCTATTATAGGTATAGGTTAAGCAATAATTGTAATTACGAAGCAATAAGATGCTATAACCTATACCTATAATATGTTAAGTAATAATTGTAATTACGAAGCAATAAGATGCTATAACCTATACCTATAATAGATTAAGTAATAATTGTAATTACGAAGCAATAAGATGCTTATCTTAACATACTAAGAAGGTTAGGTAAGGTCGGTGTTTTCTATGAAGCTTTTCAAGGTAAACTAAAATATTCACAATAAATTAGTATGTCACATATGCACTTATTTAATAAGTCAATATTGACTGTAAGAAAGTGCGAGAACGGGTTGCTGGCAGACACGGTAAATGGATGGCAGGTGTGTGCGGTGGGTGGCAGGTGTGAGTAGTGGAAATGACTCCATAAAGCGTCCGTTTTGGTTTTTTCCAGGGACGCTCTATGGAGTCACCCCATAGAGCGTCCGTTTTTGTTTTTTGGAGGGCCGCTCTACGTCGCAGGGTTATTTACAACTTTTAGACCTGCCGTTTTTTTTTTTTTTTTGAGGGCCGCTCTACGTCGCAGGAATATTTTCAACTTTTAGACCTGCCGTTTTTTTTTTTTCCGGGGCCGGTCTACGTACCCCTAGTTTCACGAACTTGAAGTACGACATAGACCGTGCGTTTTTGTTTTTCAGGGGCCTGTCTACGCACCCTGGGTTTTCTACAAGTCGCTCTATGGTCCCTGCCATTTTCTCTCAAGGGGATTAAACGGCCGCCTCAAGTCATCCCCAAATTTCGTTGGCTCAGTGACCCTGCACAGACATTGCTAATGGTCAATGACGTCACCAGCTAGCCGCTCAGCGTTCCTGCACCGGCATGTTCGAGGGGATTAAAAAGCCGGTCTATGAGTCGTGTGTTTTGCGATACAACAGTGACCTTGAAACCTAATGTAAAATACCATCATCCCTAGTCTATTTTTAATTTCATATTTACTTCCAACCATCGCCCATTACATTTATCAAAGGGGATCATTTATGTGAGGGAATAACATAACTTCCGCACTGCAAGAAGTTATGTGTGTATTTTCAAGTTCGTCCCCTGCTGCCTGTATTTACCCAGGTCTTTTTCCTAAATATGAAACTTATCCAATTCATGCCTATTCTGTTTCATGTTGATACGTTTAATAGGTTAATAATATTCCCCTTTACTATGACCATTCAGTCACACCTCTATCATGTCACCCCTATTTCTTCTTCGTCATCGTTCTAGAGAATGTAATTTGAGCTTTGACAATCTTTCTTAAAGGATCGTTTATTATGCATAGGGCAAAAATAAAATGAAAAAAACTGCTATCAGTCGTTTATATGAAAAAATAGAGGCCTGGGCATTGGTGATTTCAATGCGTGTTCAGTAGTAAACCAATATTGTTCTTAACCGCATACACTTCTCACATTCGCTCAAAACATACCTCCCACACCTCGCTGTTGCATATAACAAATATAAAAAAACTCATTCAGTAAAAGCAAGCCTCTCATGTTTTAAAATAAGGCCTTCTGCGGCGCGAGCCGCGCTAAATGCGGATCCCAGGAGGTTCACACATAAGTGCGAACTCTTAATCTGGCTTAATACCTCACCTATACTCTGTGCTTCATCAAAGTTGATATTCAGCTACAATAGCTCGTATTTTCGCTCATTGCTTATATTTTCTGTTATTCATAAACCCGATCAAACCATCCTAACCTAACCTATCCTAACTTATTATATATAACAAAACAAATACATTCTACAGACCAGTTATTGTTGTTGTTTAGTGACATCGTGAAAAGTGACCTCAGGTATAGGGATAAGGTATTGATGGTCATTAGCATATAGGTGTCAAGGTATTACAGCACCTGACTGGTCAACTATGTATGACGTCACCAGACAACCAATGCGACCTTTGGCGTCCTACTAGCATGTGTATTTAATGTTATTATTAAAAAATGACTAGACTATCCATCCCCACCTAACCTAATCAGAGGACTGAGAATATACATTTTAGTCATCCACAACTGTAATCATTATTCAGTGATAAGTTCAAAAGTATAACAGAAGCCCAAATGTCGTACTGCAATTTAAGCAGAATCGTACATCTGGCAGCATAGCAGGTGAGCTGAACATAAGAATAAAGGTAACTGCAAAAGTCCTATTGGCCCATACGAGGCAGCTCCTATATATTTCCACCCAATCACAGTCATGTCCACCCTATGCTTAAAACAACCAAGGGAACCCACTTAAAGTATTAGTGTACAATAATAGTTTTAATAAATAGCTATCATTCTAGTTGTATACACAACAGCAATTATGAAACCCTATAGCTAGATATTCTACTATAATCCACAAGTAGCCACCACACATCTGGCAGCACAGCGGATTAGTAGCTGTGTTCATAGGCTAATCAACTGTCCTCACATCCATCAAATAGCTATCCAAATGTCGCACCTCAATTCATCCATCTAGCAACTCAGCTGGATCCTAGCCACTATATTCATAAGCTAATCATTTCTACACCTCAAAAAATCCTAGTCTTGCTACGCAAATCAGCTAACTTGTTTCTAAACCAACACTCGCAAATACAATCATGCATACCTACACATACTTCAAAACCTATGCATTCGTAGAGAATAGCCTAGTTTTTTTGCCACCATTTCCCCATTAATCAGATGTAATTTATGCCATACACACGGAAAATACAGCATTTACACACCAAATATGCCATTTATGCATAAAATATATTATTTACACTCAAAATATACCATCACATAAAAAAATATGAGATTTTCATACAAAATATGTCAGTTGCAAACAAAAATATACCATTTACACAATATTGCATGTACACTCAGAGTATGACATTTACACAAAGTACGGTATTTTGCACAAATATATCAAAATGCTTATGCATTTAGACAATCAAAAATGCGCTTTAACTAAAATTGCACAATTTCACAAACGTAATTTTCACAAATTACCCACACATTGTCTCATAAACCAAAATACACTTACACCATGAAGATCTATTTTATCAAATTACAGAGCTTGCACAAAATACACAATTTTCACACACAAATACAGTTGCACCAGTTCCACTTCAACAAATTAAAAACACAACTTGCATAAATGCACTATTATCACAAAAATTATTATAAAACATGGACATTTATTACACAGTTTGTGTAATTATTTTACATCTTTGCACAATTAATACAAGAAAACTTGCTATATAATTACTCAGCTTGCACAATGACAATCAATACGCAAAGGTATAAATAAATTATACTATATATTTAAGGTAGGAATATATTTTCACACATAAACCTAACATTCCCTAATTTAACCCTGTACTCTAATT